>NW_011889184.1:511477-512654 GCF_000151845.1 Pteropus vampyrus | reverse complement strand
TGCCTCCCTGAAAATGCGCGGGAACCAAGGTCCACTGCGGACGCGACCTTGGTACGGGGGCTGGGATGGCTTGCGTGGACCTCCGCTGGCCTTTCGTGGTGCTGGCAATGACAGCCTACCGTGAAGCCACCGGTTTCTAGCCTGTCCGCCTGGTATGCCAGTTCTCGGGGTCACTGCTTCTGACTCACGTGGCTTTTTCATTTATTAGCAGAAAGTCTTTTATTTTAAGAACAATGAGAGGGACATTCACTACCTTATTCATTCATTCATTCATTCATTCACGTAAATACAGAGTTACTAACACCTCCTGAGGGCACCGACATTTGTTGAGTGCCTCCTTGGTACTATGCACGGTGCCAAGCGATCGTCCATTGATCCATCCCCAATCTACCTGGTCCCAACACGTATCACACACTTCCTACCTGCCAGGTGTGCGTACATTCTAGATTTGCACTTTGGGGCAAAGCAGCCACATCGTCAGTCTTGCAGAGGTGAGGACGGGCCAGGGAACGCTGAGATGGACCAAACAGTGAGAAGCAAACGGTAGCCACCCCCTCTGCGATGGTTCATGGGGTGCGTCAGCTTGGCCTGGCCACAGGGAGCGCCCAGGCATTTGGTTAAACTTCCTTTCTGGGTGTGTCTGTGAAGGTGTTTCCAGGCGAGATTAGCCTTCGAGTTGGTAGACTGAGTAAAGCAGATCGTGCTCCCCAATGCGGTGGGCCTCGTCTAATCAGTCGAGGGCCTGAGTAGAATAAATGGCAGCTGAAGGGAGAGTGGTGCTCTTTTCCTGCTGAGCTAAGACTCTGTCTTCTCCTGCCCTCGGACTGGCACGTGCGCCATCAGCTCTTCTGGTTCCCAGGCCTTGGACTCAGGCTGGAGCTATGCTGCTGGCTCTCCTGGGTCTGCAGCTTGCAGGTGACAGATCGAGGGCCATCTCGGTAATCATGTGAGCCAAGTCCATACGATAACTCTCTCTCTATGTATAAATAGAATGTGTGTGTGTGCGTGTGCGTGTGTGTGTGTCTGTCCTGCCTCTGTCGGTTCTGCTCGCCAGGATAATGTCACCTCTCAGAGGAGAGGCAGGAAGAAAAGCCCAAAGCACTCTGAAAGCCTATGGCTGGAGGACCCCAGCTGTTCTGGGGGTCTGGGGGCGGGGCTTCTCCCGGGAAGCACTAAC
>NW_011889184.1:505761-509022 GCF_000151845.1 Pteropus vampyrus | reverse complement strand
CCCTGGTCCAGTGAAGGGAGGCAGAGCAGAGTCCCTGGGCTCAGGCAGGGGGACCTGAGCTGAGCTGCTGGGACAGACCTCAGGACAGGCCAGGGGACCTTGCCCAGACGCCCGATGCAACACCACTTCCTCATTCCCCATCCATCAAGAGCAACCAACCAAAAACCTCACAAAACTGACTCCCGGGGCGCCCGCCTGGCCGTTCCCAAACAGGCCCAGGCTTGTCTAAATTCCAGAGAGTTCCAGCCCAGCTGGACTCCTCGCCCTCCTGTTGGGGTCAAGAAACAAGTTTCCTTCCTATTCCGTCACAAGGGCTTCAGAATAATCCCCAGAGGTTGGCAGGAAACAGTTCTTTCTCCTTTGCAAATCTCAGGAGGCCACACGGTGGGGGTGGGGGCTCAGGACTGGACCCCGGTGGGGGGTTTTGGTGCAGCATGAGTCCCCCCCAACTCCCTTCTTGTGGGCTGGTGGTCTCCAGCTAAGCGGGCAGTCTGATCTTTCTCCATAGGGACTTTTATTAAAAACTAAGGCATGGGCTGGTAAGAGGTCAAAGAAACAAATAGTCCAGAGGTGGCCTTGTTAGAAAAAGTCCCCACATGGGGGTACGGGCCGTGACGGTAAGGAGGGCAGCGACAGGTCTGAGGCCTTACAAGCCGGGTCAGAACCCGAGGCCCACCGCCTCGCCACCCCTCCCTCTCCGGTGTCTCCCCTCCCCCGCCAGGCAGAGAAACCGGCTCCCAGATGTGCTATTAACGGGGACCCTGCCCGGCAAGCTGCCTCTTCGTCGGGCAATGGCGCCCTCTGCTGGCGGCACAATGCCACACCTGTCCGTCACAGAAAGCAAGGGTCGAATGTAATTACATTAATGGTCCCCGGACCTTGGGTCTCATGCCTGAAAAGTACTGTTTTCCTTATTTCATTTCTTACTCACTAGTTCTTATTAATTTATTGTTTTTAATTCTTATTGTTGTTTGTACAGGTTAAATTTGTCAATATTTACTGGATTAGAAATTCAAATGGATATATTCAAAAACTACTTACTTTTAAGCCCATTCCTTTTAACATATTTTTATGAAAAATAATCATAGTTTTCAAAACAAAAAAAAAACGTTTGGGGGGACAGTGGCATCATTTTGTCTGTGCAAATCTCTAACGTCTAGCGTAATATAAAACAGCCTGGATTCTTCCATCTCCCCAATTCAATCTGTTGAGACAGATTGACCAAAGGATATAAAGACAAGCCTGGTTTCCCTCAAATATGCAGTTGGGGGAAAAAGAGGAGTATTTTAATAGCTTTTTTCAGATAATCGTGAATATTCTTCTTTGATATCATGTCCCATATTGACAAATGGTACTTTTTCAAAGCTTAGCTGGAAGTGGCAATGTGAAACCATATCATGGAATGTTTTTCCTCCTCTGTTACATTAAAACCCATCGTTCCTTCTCGGGTGGGTCTCCATTCATACATGAGTGTGTAACACCACACGCTCATCATTTGGAAAAGTTTGGTTCGCGAAGCCATGCCAACCTTCCAAATCTTGGCAAATTTCATTAAAAAAAAAAAAAATCCAAAGATCACCTTTACTAACACGACCAGATGTCTTATCAGAAGAATGTTTAATTATTGGAAAACTGTCACCCTCCTGGTGGTGGATATAAATTTTCCCAAATTCTAATTTTCACTTGCAAGATCAAACCTCATCGTCGGTAATAAATACCGCCATTTTATCCCCCTTCGGGTGACACGATCGCTTCATTTACTTTCAAGAGAACGTCTCCCAAATGCTGAAGTCTGCCAGCTGTGTTTTCAGGTGAAATGGTCGTCAACAAAAAAGTGGCCAGTTTAGCTCAAAACAATGACCGAAGTGCTTTTCCTCAAGGCGGCCTTACTTACGGAGGCGACAGAGGCGTCTCGTGTGCACATTCCCTCTTGTCTCACGGAATATTAAAAAGTCGCATCTGCAGGGGTTGAGATCGAAGAGAATTATAATTTATCCAGCTTCATCCAGAACATTCTTGAGACTTTTTTTTTTTTTTTTGAACTACGAGCTCATGATGGTGGAGACTATAATGACGAGATGGCAGGCGGCTGCCAGTCCCTCTGAGTCCTGCCAAAGCTCCAGCAGCTTCATGATGTGACCGTCACCCCTCGGTACAAATATCAACACAGTGAAACAGGCAAATAATATCTTCGTGTTGCCCTGCAAAGGGCTCTGCCCTCGTGGCCCCTCGCGAGGAAGTCGGGGTGCCTCCTGGTCTGCCCACCGCGCTTTCAGAACTGCTATGCCACCCCAGGAAGAAGGAGTCAGAACGTGGGGGGCGGCAGGGGAGTCGGACTGAGAAGGTTTTCTCTCTGCCTTCCTGGCGGCACGGAGCTGCGTGGGGAAATGGAGACTATATACTGACCTTTGACCCCGCCCCTGACACTGAGCTCCTGAAACCCTGGTAATTTCCTGGGTGACAGGAGTGTCTTTTGCTCTAATGAGGAACTTGGGTGGGCTCCCGGATGGGAGGAGGAGGTGGTCACCAGAAAGACCCAGTGTGATGAGAAGCTTGGAATTTTCAGCCCCATCCCCCATTCATTTGAGAAGGGAGAAGGGCTGGAAATAAAATTAACGATCGATCACGCCTCCATGACAAAGCCCCCGCGAAGTCCCTACAGTAAGGGGTTCAGAGGGCTCCTGGGTCCGTGAGCACATGTAGGTGCTGGGAGGGCGGCACCCTGGGGGGGCGTGGAAGCTTGGTGCCCGTCCCACATACCTCGCCCTAAGCATCTCTTCCGTCTGGGGGTTCATCTGCATCCTTTATGACGCCCTTTTATAATAAACTGGTAAACGTAAATCAGTGTTTCCCTGAGTTCTGTGAGCTGCTCTAGCAAATGAATCAAACCCACAGAGGGGGTTGTGGGAACCTCTGATTTATAGCTGGCTGGTCAGAAGCACAGGTGACAAACTGGACTCGCAAGTGGCATCTGAAGTGGGGGGAGTATGGAACGAAAACTGAGTTACATTGATTACACAATTTTTTAAAGATTTAAAGTGAATTAAGAATCTGAATGTTTAAAAAAATGAAAATAATAGAAGACGTTTGAGGAAAATAACTTTGGTTGGAGATGATCTTAAACAAATCAGGAAATCCAGACGCCTTACAAAGCAGGAGAAACAGAGCCAACTTCACAAAACGCTTAAGCGTTCGTAGCGCAAAAGTCCAAAGGTTTAGGGAAAACAAAGTGTATATAACAAACAGAGTCTGCTTTTCTCA
>NW_011889184.1:501386-503961 GCF_000151845.1 Pteropus vampyrus | reverse complement strand
TAACAAGACATGCGACAAGTCATCGCATTACTTTGAGCTTCAGTTTCCTCATCCGCGAGACAAGGAGGATGGTCGTGTTGACGTCAGAGGGCTGCATGATGACTAAATGACATGACATATGAAGAGCGTGGACTGGCGCCTGGCACGCGGTGAGTCCACCGCGACCTCGGCTGCTGCCATTGACAGTTTACGCTGTTGGTGCTGGTCTCAGCCTCTGAGGTAGGTACTACTGGTTTGCATTTTACGGAACACAACAGGGAGGGACATAGAAAAGACGTGACTGTCCCAAGGTCACACTGAGTGGGGGACAAGCGTTAACTGGAATATCGTCTGCATGAAGCCTCCCTAACTCAGCGCAGCAGAGGCGGTAGAGAGCGAGGAGGGCCTGAGCCGCACACCGCTCTGCGCCCCTCCACCCCGCTCCCTGCCTCCACCCGGGCGGGCTGCCTGGGGCTCTGCATTCCTCTCTGAGCCCGATTCCTTCCTTGGAAAATAAGACGTACGACCACCGAGTTATCGACAGTGAGTGTGGAAGCGCTTCAGACAAAGAAAGAAGCTATCAGCTCATCTCTCCATTCAACTCCTGTTTCTCGCGCTCCAAAAGTTTGCACGGCCCGGGGCGGGGGCCAGTGCAGGGTTAACCCCCAGGCTTTGTCCTAATGCGCGCTCCGTCTGGGAAGCTCCAGTCTCCTCCTCTGGGCTCAAGCATCGCCACCTGGCAGAGCCTGGCATTTAAGGGGGTGCGCGCGGCACCTTTCAACGCGCCCCTCCCCCGTTCCGTCCTTCCCATCACACGCACACACGCGCACGCACACAGAACACACGGCCACCGAGAGAGGCCTCGGAAGAAACGCAGCCCTCCAGCGTCTCTAGCCAGGGTCCCCGGGGCGGCGCGCGGACCCGAAACAAAGGCGCCGCGGGCGTGCGGGCTGCGCGGGAGCCGCTCACCGCCAGAGGGCAGCGTGCGCTCGCGGAGGTCTGGGGGAGCCTTTGTCCCTGCGGGGCCCCTGCCCGCCAGGCTCCCCAGGGCCCGCAGCCCCTCCTCCTCACCCCGCCCCTCCCTCCCCCGCCTGTGATCGCTTTGGATGCGCCTCAGCCCCGGGCCTGCCCGCCCCCCATCGGCCCCCACTCCGTCCCGGGGGGCCGTGCCGGGTACGGCCACGGTGAGCCCAGAAGTCCAGAGGCTGCCGGGGCCACCGGGGCTGGGACAGTGGCCAGGGCCATAGCCTGTCCCCACGCTGCCCATTCCGTCAGGGCTGGGAAGGTCTGTTTAGGGACGGAGACCTCCTGGGCCAGGCCGGCGTCTGAGTCACCTCGGTGCTCCAGGCCCAGCTCGGTGCCTGATGGTCACCCGGGGGTCCTTGGGACCTGGAGCCCCGCTCAGGCCGCCCACGGACCTGCGGCTGGCGTTTCTCCTGGTTCGGGGGCGTGCCCATGTGGGAGTCCTTTGCGGACCCCAGGTGGGCCTCACGCTGGAGAAGATGACTTGGCAATCAACCCAGGCAGGCTGTCCCCCACGGCGGCTCCAGTTCAGAGCCCTCCCCCACCCAAACCTCCCCCCACCCCAGAAAAAGTCTCTCCACGCGCCCCGCCCCGCAGTGAAAGCTCCCCCTCTGCTGGGAGACGCCCCTTACGTTGTCCCGTCGTCGTAGGACCCTCGAAGAGCCTTGCAGAGGAGAAATGGTGCCTAGCCCACTCCGCAGATGAGGAAACTGAGGCCGCGAGCCGCCGTGAGACCTGCACAAGCCGTGCTCCACCTGGGGGTCCTCGCAGAGCCGTGCCCTCCCCCCGGAACCCCCGCCCCCATGTCTCCTGCCGTGGCCTCCAGTTCTCAGGTACACCCCTGATCTCTCCCACCCGACCGCATCCTATTTCCTCAGAGACCTTGACACACGTGGCCTTATACACTTTCTCAGGCGACTGTTACTTCCTGTCCCCCTTCCTCAGCTGAGTCCCATCAGACAGGAACTGTGTTAATTTTGTTCACGCCACACATAGCGCTTTGCCTGACACATAGTAGGTAGTCAATGAAATGTGTTGAATGAATGAATGAAAATTCAAAACAACCTTAGGGAGTATGTGACGTCATCCCTACCATCCGCATGGTCTCCCATCCGCCATGCCCCCATCCTCACCATCAGAGGGCATTGGGTTAGAGTTTATGAATGGGAACTGGTGGTGGTGGTGCCAGGTGCATGGGCCTCTGGATGCTGAACATCAAGGTTGCTTTTTATCCCGGGAGCCACGGCGGGCTTGGGTGCCAGTGCTCAGATCCGGTTTCTGCGGGGGTGGGGGCGGGGGTGGGAGGGGGAGGAGGCTAGGTATGGGGAGATGTCTAAGAGTCTCCCAGGGCAACGAGTGGGCCTGGTCAAGGACCAGGGAGCTGCTCTGTTCCCACATACGTTCCCATCACGGTTCACACTTGTGCTGTGCCACTGACGACCCCACGTCCCCCCTCCCTGAGATTTGGGGGCGTCCTCACTTGGCTTTGACTCGAATCCTTGCTCCTGCCCCTTTCTGCCCATTTTCTATAAAATGTCAGGATTTCAACATTTTCTTTTAAGGCGGTAAATTC
>NW_011889184.1:495058-499251 GCF_000151845.1 Pteropus vampyrus | reverse complement strand
CGCTAACAGGTTCTCTTAGGCTTGGTGGGTTTGACGGCGTCCTCCAGAAACTCACGTCCGCTCGGAACCTGAGAATGCCGTTTTATTTGGAAATAGGGCCATTGCAGATGGGATTAAAGACCTCGAGATGAAGTCATCCTGCCTCAACTCGGTGATGAGGTGACACGGAGACACGGGAGAAGGTGGCGATGTGAGGTGGCAGCACTGTGTCTGCAAGCCAAGGAACGCCAGGGAGGGACAGCAGTGCTTACGTGGCGGCCACCGGAAGCCAGGAGAGGGGCACGGGGCGGTGCCTCCTTCAGAGACCCGAGGAGGAGGCAACCCTGTGGACACCACGATTTCTAGTGTCTGGCCTCCTGGTCTGTGTGAGAACACCCTTCTGCTGTTTGTGGTGATTCGCTCTGCCGGCCGTAGGACATGAGGACACTCTGTGCGTCCCCCCAGCAGCCCAGCCTGCGAGGAAGGCACTTATCGTCCTCCAGCTTAGACATCAGGACAGGGAGCCTCAGAAAGGCCCAGCCGCTTGCCCAAAGTTATCGGGTCCCCCAGACTCTGGCCCTAGTGGGCCCACACACAGGAACGTGGGGCGTGGGGACGATGGAGGGGGGTCTGAGAGTCTGGGGAGGCAGTCTGCGGGGCGAGGCAGGGCACTGCCACCGAGGGGAAGCAGCATTCTGCAGCCGTTGGCGCTGATAATTAGAAGCATCATGGAGCCTCCTGGGCCATGCTCACATGTGACCTCGAAGAAGAAACAAATGCGAGACTGATTCTGCACCAAGTCCTCGGCTGTGCGGAAACAGATCTGCCTAAGGACGAAGCCTGCAGAACACAGCGTTGCACCCCTAGGGCGCTGGATTCGTGGGGGGTTGTTTTCCACCTATTTTAAAAAAAATCACCCCCATGTTCTGTTATTATTAGTTGATTTATTTATTTAGATCGGGGAAACACACAGAGGGACCCTCCCCTCTGCTCCTAAAAGCGACAAAAACTAGAAAGCAAAGAAAACCGAAGCCCCCTCACACAGCTCTCGGTGGATTCTGCTGCCCCAACCTCACTTCCCTCACAGGCTCCACCCTGCGGGAGCCACAGCCAAACACATCCTCCCAAGAAGCGGCATCGGCATCGGCTGGGGCCGGCTGGTCAGGGAAAGGATGAAGGGAAGAGTCTGTTTGCCCTCTGCTGACTTGCTGACATCACAGCCCCCTGCCAGCACCCGGGACCCTGTGCGGAGGGCGGGGTGGGGGGGGATGCGGCGTTGCAGGGTAGGGCGAGGGGAGCAGAGATTGCTTTGGTCCCCACCGTTGAGATGCTGTAATCTGCACAACAAGCTTGTGTTTTTCCGGAGTGCCTGTCACTTATTAGTTATTCCTCCAACTCGCCGAGCAAGGTCATTTGCCAGGCGTTGGGGGCACATGGCAGAGGCCCTGAGCCATCTCCCTGAGGCCATGTCACGGGAGTGCTAGGCAGCTAAACGCTTTGGGGTCGGAGGCCCCCGCTGAGGGACGGGGTCTTCAAGGCCATGCCGACCCCTTTCAGAGGACGCGAGGGTACGGCAGGGTCTCCGTTCCGTCTCGCTGTATTGACAACTGTATAAGGAGCCACCGCCGTGGGCCCCACAGAGTTCTGAGCCTGGAGGTCAAAGAGTGGACGAGCTACGTCAGACCTCCGCTCTCGAGGGGTCCTCAGGCTACCATGAGCGACAGCCATCATCACAGTCCCACAGACGACATTTAACGCCCAAGGGTTAAGAAGTGGACGGAGACGTGAGAGGTGACGCCGGGCCCTGTGAGGCTGGCTCCTCTGTGACAGGGCAGCTCGAGCTGAGACAGGAGCGATGGGGGTGCACGGGGGCGAGCGTGGCATGTGCAAAGGCCCCGAGGCAGGAGCGACCACAGCACATTCGAGGAAAAGAAAAGCAGACGGTGGTTAAAGGACGAGGCGGGAGAGGGGGTGCTGGGGGGGGGGGGTGCCGGGGGAGAGGGGGTGCCGGGGGAGAGGGGCCAGGGAGGAGGAATCACACCTCCTAGGACCTGATAGGCCGCGGTGGTTCAGGTCCCTGGCCTAAAGTGATGCAAAACGCTGAAGAAGTTTAAACAGCTGAGTGACATGGTCGAGTCTTAACCACGCGGGGGGCCTGCAAGCCGGGCTGGATTCCCCAAACTCATCACATTGCCCAAGGCTATCGTCTTCTTTGCAAAGGAGGCATCACCAAGGACCACCTCCCTGGGCCGTTACTATTTGATGGGGTGTCTACTTAAAGCCATGTGGGTGTAAACTCCCTTGCTATGGATGAGGACACGGAGGCACAGAGAGGTGAAGTGACTTGGCCGGGGACACACAGCAGGAAAGTCACTGAGGTTGACATGACCCTGAGAAGTCTGTCACTACCCAAACCTCTGTGGTTACAGGGCCCCGTAATGGGGCTCGGTTACAATTAGAGATGGAAGTAGACAAAACGGGACGCGGACCTGGCCTTCTCTGCCCCACCCGTCTCTCCCCCAGAGAAGCCCAGCGTGGCGGAGAGGGGACGCACATGCTTTTTTGGGTCCTGGTCGTGCATCATGAACCCTGCACGCTACTGTCCTGTGTTCATGACAGAATTCCTTCTGGGCCTGAGCTAGAGCAGCGTCGGGGGAGGCGGTCGCCCTTGGTGACGGCAGAGGCTGTGCGTCATTGACCCAAGGGCGCTGATGGGAGCCATCTCCAGAAAGATCCCTGGACGTGGAGGCCTCCGCCCGCTCCGGCCGCTCCGTGTCGCTCCGTCTACCACCTCGCCCCTTCTGGGCCTTTCTCAGTGGCCTCCTCAGCTCGGGAAGCCGTGAGTCCCTGCTCCCTCTTTCAGATTTCAGGGTTTCCTGGAACCGCCACTCAAGACAGGAGGCTGTGCCACGAATCCCGTTTACAGGTGAGTTTTGTTGGGCCCACGCTGTTCTTTAAAATCGAGAATGGATATTGTGGAAATCTACATGAGATTTCGTGTAGAGAGCACACGTGCACGCCCAGCCCTGAGCTAAGCGCTGTGGGCACAGCGGGAAGAGGTCAGAAGCTTAGGGAGACCGATGGCAAGCACGCGTGCATGCATGTCAGTGACATTGCTGGATGGTGCCGGGGCATCGGCGAAACCCTGGAGCTACTTTGGCAAATTGGGGGGTTAGGACGTCTTCAAAGGTGAAGAGGAGGCAGCCAGGTAAAGGGGAGGAAGCGCTCAGCCAGAGAGGGGCTGGTCCCAAGGGAGAGGCCAGCGGGTGCTCGGGGCCGGCTGGGCTGAAACTCGGCACACAAATGATGCGGGCCAGAGGGGGACCGGAAGATGGGTAAGGTCAGAGGACCTCGGGCTCACAGGTCAAGGACGTTGTCATGAGGGCCAGGGGTCGACAAGGTGGGAGGGAGCGCTGGAGTCGGCAGAGCCCTCACCGTTGCTGGTTGGTGTTAGTGACCACTGTGTCGAACAAGGATGACTTGCAGAGGTGGGGGCCACAAAACAACGTGCATCATGAACCCCGCCTGCATGAGAGGGGAGGTCCCTGCACCTCTCACTCTCCCCTCTTCTGCTGGCGACAGATCCATCATTACCATCATTATCACCATCATCATCACCACCACCATAGAGACAGGCCTCAGTCACTTAAGTCGGCGAGTGGGAATTTTTACTTGACGAGGAGGCTTTGCGTTCTCTGGCGGGGGCAGGTGGGTGAAGCTGACTTTCTCTCTGACTGCGCATCTGTGAGTTCTTTGGGGGTGCTCGTGCTGGGCACTGCTGGCTGTAGCTGCTATAATTGGTGATGCCTCTCATTTAGGTGACCTCTCATTCGTCGGTCCCCAGTTCCTTGGTCAGTCCTCCTACAAGGCTAGCTGTCCGTTCCCGGAGATCCTCTCAGCAGAACACAAAGCCACTCCCAGCTGGCCTTCTCTGCTGCTGGGACCACGTCCGCTCCGCAAAAGCACTCACATGTTCCCTGGCCTGCCTTGAGGTGAGTCAGCTACGTTATCGTCATCACCATCACTATCGTCATTATCACTATCAGCATCATCATCATCATCATCATCATCATTCTTGCCACCATCATAACCATTATCCATCGATGACATCACCACCGTCATCATCCTCACAATCACCATCATCAACATCACCAACATCACAATCGCCATCATTACCATCATTATCACCATCATCATCACCACCACCATCATCA
>NW_011889184.1:492332-494373 GCF_000151845.1 Pteropus vampyrus | reverse complement strand
CCCTGCTCTAGGACCTCAGCCCATGCAATGCTGACACATACACAGAAGGAGAGACTTTTAACAGTGAGTGGTCCCACGAACCCATCACCTAACTTCAGCAACCACTGACTTTCTGCCATTTTAAAGGCCATCTTAAGAGAAAACATTGTGTGGCACTGGTGGGAGCTAAGAGATAGACAACTGGGGTGTAAGATTAAGAGGTAAAAAGAGCTTCCAAGAAAAAACTCTGCTGGAAAGCTCATAGCTGTTCCTTTAAGTCATTTCAGAGGCTCTGAAGGTTTGAGGTCAGAGAACCCTTAGATCTTCAAACCCTGAGGCAGAGATATTTTCTGACACAGCTACCCTGGCCTTGTCTGACTTCTTAGAATAGCTGAGGAGATGCCAGGATGAATCTTCCTTGTCAGCTAAGTGACGTCAGTGATTCTTCCTGATGGCGGTGTCTGGGCCATGGACAGTCCAGGGGCAACTGTGGGTCTCAACATCAGGCCCAGCGTCCGCGTGACCTTTGGCAGCCACTTTGCCTGTGGAGCCCATTTTCGCACTGGTGCGATGGGTGGGTAACATCTGGCCCCCACAGGGTGGTCGCTGGGATTCCATGAAATGAATCAATGTCACGTCATGTTTTCTTAAGTCATCCGACCTCTGGGGTGTAAACATAAAACTCACGCCTGCTTTGGGCTGTGGGTCGTTGGAACCCGGTTTTCCGTGGGTTGTCAATGTCTCGGGCCGATGATGGATATTGATGCGTTTCCTTGCCCTGGATCCGACTCAGCTCGCTTTTTTGATCCCTCTTCCTGGTAAAGCCACTAAGTGTCCTCATTTATTCATTCAACAAATACACACACGGTACCTGTTCTATGCCATGTGGCCTAGAAATGATTTGGGCAGGTCCACTGCCATCTCTGAGCTGGGGTCCAGGAGGGCAGTTACACAAGACCAAGGCCCTCAGATGGACAAGGTCAGACAGCCCTCACGGGGTCACCGAGAGGGGCGGAGCTGGTACCCCAAACCCACCTGGGCGAGTTGGCAGGAAATAAGAAAGAAGGAAGGAAGACCTTGGGACTTTGGGCTTCCAGCTGCGGGCAGAGCACCGGGGCTTTATTCCTTTCCTTCAGCAAGACCCAGATGTGTGCACCTTTCAGAGGCGTTCCAGCACCTTCCACACGGACGCCATCGAAGCCCCGTCAGTGATGGCCGGAGAAGCAGTGATGATCAGAAGACTGAGGATGACAAGTACAGCCAGCGAGCAGAGACAGATGGCAACAGGTCACTGGCCTACAAGGTCAGGAGGGGAGGAGGGAAGCAAAGAGCGGAAATTCCATCAACCTAGTGTTGGGTCCCCTGCCCTGCGGCCATCGGGGCCACCGGGGCCATTCGTGCCCTCGCCGCGGAGCTTCGAGCGGCCAAGCCCCCCAGTCCCTCCAGCGGTTACCCCCAAGTGGGAGGGCTCGGGGAGGACCCTTTACGGGCGTCTTGTCCGTCCCAGAAGCCATGCTAAGCGTGCCGATGCCTCTAGGCCTCTGCTCATGCTGATCTGCTGCCTCAAGTCCCTTTTTCCCCTTCTCCATCTGGAAAAATTCTCTGCATCCTTCGAGTTCCGCTCCAGTGTCGGCCTTCTTTGCACAGCGTTTCCCTCCTTCGCCCCATCGCCTCGCGTCTCCTTCCGCCGCACGACGGGGTCCCCTGGCCGGGGTCCCCTGGCCGGGGTCCCCGCATCGTAGCGCTCCTTCCGCCAGACCTACCTTTCATCCTCTCTCTTAGTAAACCCAGAGGTCTTCAAGGTCAGAGAATGTGCCCGATTCCTCTCTGCATCCTAAGAACCCAGCGCGGGGCTTGGCATAGAGTAGTTGCTCTCAACCCTTCACTGAATGAATGAGTAAGTAAATAAATAGCTTATGCCAGGCTTGCCTCGAAGACAGCTCGGTCTGGCAAAGCGCTTCTCACCATTCACAAAGGCGCAGCTGACAGCGCAGGCTCCAGCCCCAGTCAGGAAGCACTTGGCTCTTTTATTCTGTTTCATTATTATTATTTAAAAAAAAAA
>NW_011889184.1:489101-492282 GCF_000151845.1 Pteropus vampyrus | reverse complement strand
GGGCAGGTCCACTGCCATCTCTGAGCTGGGGTCCAGGAGGGCAGTTACACAAGACCAAGGCCCTCAGATGGACAAGGTCAGACAGCCCTCACGGGGTCACCGAGAGGGGCGGAGCTGGTACCCCAAACCCACCTGGGCGAGTTGGCAGGAAATAAGAAAGAAGGAAGGAAGACCTTGGGACTTTGGGCTTCCAGCTGCGGGCAGAGCACCGGGGCTTTATTCCTTTCCTTCAGCAAGACCCAGATGTGTGCACCTTTCAGAGGTGTTCCAGCACCTTCCACACGGACGCCATCGAAGCCCCGTCAGTGATGGCCGGAGAAGCAGTGATGATCAGAAGACTGAGGATGACAAGTACAGCCAGCGAGCAGAGACAGATGGCAACAGGTCACTGGCCTACAAGGTCAGGAGGGGAGGAGGGAAGCAAAGAGCGGAAATTCCATCAACCTAGTGTTGGGTCCCCTGCCCTGCGGCCATCGGGGCCACCGGGGCCATTCGTGCCCTCGCCGCGGAGCTTCGAGCGGCCAAGCCCCCCAGTCCCTCCAGCGGTTACCCCCAAGTGGGAGGGCTCGGGGAGGACCCTTTACGGGCGTCTTGTCCGTCCCAGAAGCCATGCTAAGCGTGCCGATGCCTCTAGGCCTCTGCTCATGCTGATCTGCTGCCTCAAGTCCCTTTTTCCCCTTCTCCATCTGGAAAAATTCTCTGCATCCTTCGAGTTCCGCTCCAGTGTCGGCCTTCTTTGCACAGCGTTTCCCTCCTTCGCCCCATCGCCTCGCGTCTCCTTCCGCCGCACGACGGGGTCCCCTGGCCGGGGTCCCCTGGCCGGGGTCCCCGCATCGTAGCGCTCCTTCCGCCAGACCTACCTTTCATCCTCTCTCTTAGTAAACCCAGAGGTCTTCAAGGTCAGAGAATGTGCCCGATTCCTCTCTGCATCCTAAGAACCCAGCGCGGGGCTTGGCATAGAGTAGTTGCTCTCAACCCTTCACTGAATGAATGAGTAAGTAAATAAATAGCTTATGCCAGGCTTGCCTCGAAGACAGCTCGGTCTGGCAAAGCGCTTCTCACCATTCACAAAGGCGCAGCTGACAGCGCAGGCTCCAGCCCCAGTCAGGAAGCACTTGGCTCTTTTATTCTGTTTCATTATTATTATTTAAAAAAAAAAGAAAAAGAAAGAAAGAAAGAAAAAAAGAAACAATACGATACTTCCCTAGTGCTCCCCAAAGCACACCAATCAGCATACTAATCACCCCTAAGTGTCATCTGAATCTGCCAATTTTATAAATTTGCATATTTTCCAATCGGTTCCTCCCCCCGCCACCCCCTTCATTAGCCATTCTTGGAAGAGCCACATTCTCTCCATATTGCTCACACTGACTCGATTTTTATTTCACTTTGTAAAAGACAGATTTGTGAGATGATGAATTAGTCATTGCCAATTTCATGCGTTTACGCTCTGCGCGTTTACACCTTATATTTATTCAGTCCCATTCTCCCCTTCTGGCTCCAGATGGTGTGACAACACAGCCTGGGGTGAGGAAGGGAGAAAGCTCCCCCCCCCACCCCCAGTGTCAGCTCCAGCTCCAGCTCCCCAGTGCCAGGTTTGAATGGTACATCACCCTCTGGCAAGCTACGCATCTTCTGCAGCATCCACTGTCTCTTAGGAACCGGACATGGGAACGAGACAATGGGAACCATTAGAAACAGACCCTTCCCACTCCAGACACTGTCCCCCAGATAAAACCACGGTGGGATGATGTTTTGAAATATCCACAGATATGTTCCTTTTCTAAAGGCTTCTTCTATTCAGGGAGGGGCCACAAAGTGTGTCAAGAGGAGGCTGACACAATGGAACTGTGCAACAAAAGAGTCGAATCTTTAGATTTTTCAAAGTCAAAAGTCCTGGTGAAGATGAAAAGATTTGGAAGAACATGTGATCGGGCTAAACCGGCAGCATTTTTTTTTTTTTTTTGGCTTCTTATGCCCGAAATGGGCGTCCAGATAAATATGGGACACAAGGACTAGGCTGGATGGAAGAGGGTCAGAGACAGCGATGCGGGCGGTCCTTGAAGAAGCACCCTGCACCTGTCCACCACCCGAAGCTGAGCCCCAGGGGAAGGACCGCAGGGCGTGGAAATCCCAGGCGAACATTGGGGTGGTCTTAGAGTGAAGAGGTCCGCACCTTGCTTTCTAGACGGAGCCCAGGGAGTGGCAAGTCCCTTTAGCTCCTCGTCCCCAGGCTCAGTAGAGTTGAAATGGTGAAGCGTTTATCACTTCTAGATAAAGGAAGATGGAGGATGGAGACAAGCACTCAGCATCTATTGTGATCAGAAATTTTCCTATCCGTAAGAGAGGGAGGGGACGGGAGCAGATAATGGAGGGGACCTGGAGAGAGTGAGGCCACCACCGGCACGTGCAGGGGAAGACAACGGAGGATGCTACGGAGTGGTGGGCTCTGGGACAGCACCGGCATGGACAAGGGGACACCCAGGAACGGTTGACTCACTCCCCGTGATGCCACGTCCCTACACAAACTTCCGAGAACTCAGACACAGGAGCGGGGCGGGGAAGCGAGGAAGACCCAGACTTGGTTGATGAGATCCTAAGCTGGTTGAGATCATCTGGAATCAGCTGAGATCACCCAAAACAGACTGGAGAATGGAGGCTGGAGATAGACACTAAGGCTAGTTTTAGGGCGAATAGAAGAGATTTATGTCTGGCACATCTGTTTGGGCCTGGGATTTGTAAGTACAATATGCCCTATTGAGCAGAAGTGCCCGAGCTGAATTCCAAGTTTCTGTGAACCTTAGACTCCTAGAGGGGAATGCACAGCGCATCGGGACAACCACATATCTTATGGATCGGGACATTTTATGCACTGAGTTGGCTGGGGACCCAAAGCCACTGAAAAGGAGAGTTGGATCTCCTTGGCCTGCAAGCTCTCCAATACTTCCGGAAGCCATTGGTCGCATCAGAAAAACGAATGCATTTGTCAACACAGATGCCCACACAAAAACACTTTCTGGAAATATTTGCAAACGTGTGTGTGTGTGTGTGTGTGTGTGTGTGTGAGAGAGAGAGAGAGAGAGAGAGAGAGAGAGACAGAGACAGAGACAGAGACAGAGACAGAGTTATTTTACACAGAAAATGAATGGAATGAATGGCAAAAAGCTCCTGGGAGCCGAGG
>NW_011889184.1:483524-488201 GCF_000151845.1 Pteropus vampyrus | reverse complement strand
AGAGCCCAATATGGTGCCTCGCTTGGGTCCCATCTATCCAGACACGTGTTTTGTCCCATCTTCTTCCGCGAATCAGTGTCCCTGGGGAGCAGCCCAGCAATTATGGCTCCGCCACCACCCTGGGGCTCTTGTTCCCCCTGACCCCGGTCCTCTGGACTTCCGTCTGTATCCTCAAAGCTCTGCCAACAGCGGCTGTTGGTCACTAGCAGCTTGGTGACTAGCGACGTCAGCCTGGAGTCGTGGTGCAGAATGGTTTTCCGTCGGTGGCATGCAGGATGATCTTAGGGGGAACGTGGATGGACATTGTTAGACTTGAACTTATTCAATGCGTGCTATGGATCGAACGGTGTCTCCCCCAGTTCCTAACCGTGACTACATTTGGAGGTAATTAAGGTTAAGTGAGTCATAACGGCGAGCTCTCACCTGATGGGACCCGTGTGCTTGTAAGTTGAGGAGAGACAGCAGGGCGGCACATACTCATAGGAAAGGCCATGTGAGGACACGGAGAGAGGACAGCCATCTACAAGCCAAAGAGAGAGTCCTCACCAGACACCAGCCCTGCCGACACCTTAATCCTGGACTTCCAGTCTCCACAACTGTGCGAAAACGAATTTCTGTCGTGTGAGCCCTCAGTCTGTGGTCCTTGCTTATGGGACCCCCAGCAGACCGATGCAATGTATACTAGAAAAAAAAAAATAGATGATTGACACATCAGAATGCAGTCTCATAGACGATATTGCTCAGGGTGAGGCTTAATTGTTTTTAAGTAATTTTTAAATTTTAAATTATAGTCGGCATACAACATATTAGTTGCAGGTGTACGACACAATGATTAGACATTTATATAACTTACAAAGTGATCACCCTAATAAATCTAGCACTCATTTGACACCATACATAGCTATTACAGTATTATTGACTATTACAGTATTATATTCCTTATGCTATACTTTACACTCCCAACTTTTTTGAAATTACCAATTTGTACTTCTTAATCCCTCCCCCTTTTCTACCAACCCGCCCAGCCCCCCTCCCATCTGACAACCCTCAAAATGTTCTCTGTATCTATGAGTTTGTTTCTGTTTTGCTTATAACCAGTGTTTTGAACTCTACATCTGGTAGATTGCTTGTCTCCATTTTGTTGAGTTCTTTGACTGGAGCTTTGTTGTGTTCTTTCTTTTGTGACATGTTTCTTTGTTTCCCCATTTTGGCTGCCTCCCTGTGTTTGTTTCTATGTATTGGGTAGGGCTTCTATGTCTCCTGGTCTTAATAGAATGGCCTTATGTAGTAGGTGTCTTGTGGAGTCCAGTCACACAGTCTCCCTGGTCACCTGAGCCAGGTGTTTCAGGTGTGTCCCTTTATAGGTTGGCTGTGCCCTCCTGTTGTAGTTGAGGCTTGGTTGCTGTTTGCATGCCAATGGGAGGGACTGACCCTTGGGCTGGCTGGTTGTGGGGACTGGTCCGTGACCACAGTGGAGCAGCTGTTGTGCAGGGGCTGACCCTATGGAGCAGGATTCACTTTAGCAGGGCTCTGGTGCCTGCCCAGTCTGCACTTTGGGTGTGTCGTCCTTGGATGTGGCCCTGGGTTACGCTCTGGCTCAGACAAAAGCCAGCCACTGGGTGTGCCCACCCTGGGATCTCCTGGAAGGGACCCCGCTCCAGGCCAAGTTCAGTCACAGCCTGTGCCCTGTCTGGGACCACCTGGCATGAGCCACCAGGCAATCCACAGATGGCCGCCACCCATGGTGGGCTTGGATGTGCCTTGAGAGGCCAAGCCGCAAACTGAGGCTGGCTGTGGCCAGTGCCGAGCTTGGGGCTGCTCGGCAAGAGGTATGCGGCACGCCGAGGCCAGATGCTGCTTCTTTGGGTTTCGCGAACCTTTGAGAGATTTTAGGAAAGTTCGTAGCACAAGCCAAGACAGGCCATGTGTATGGGAAGTCCACCGGAAGCAGCTGGGTGGCCCGCACGTTGGGAGGGGCGGGGTCTCAGGGAAGCACTGGGCGGGGCGAACGGCGTCAGTTAGGTTGATGGAGACAACAAGGAGGCCGCGGGGAGGGCCCAACAAAGGAACAGTGGCCTCTGCCAGCTCTTCTGTCTGGTAAGCTGCCTCTCCTCACCCTGAAGCCAGACAACTCAGTCCCTCTCCGTGTGTCCCTGGTGCCTCTTGAGCAGCTGCCCCAGCACTGGAGCTCAGCGAGCGACTCCGTCAGCGGTAAGTCTGTGTGCGGGCCCTTAGGAGGAGTGTCTGCGACTCCAGCGCCCTCCGTCTCACTCAGCCACAGTCTTCGCTGGTTTTCACAGTGAGAAGTTGTGGGGACTTCTCTTCCCCGGTCTGGAACCCTGGGCTGGGGAGCCTGGTGTGGGGCTGGGACCCCTTGCTCCTCCAGGGGATCTCCACAGCCAGGAGATCCCTCTGGACTCCACCGCCACACACAGCTGTGGGATCAGCTGTTCCGCATCTCCCTCCCTCCTACCAGTCTCGAGGTGGCTTCTTCTGTGTGTCCCCAGTTGTAGGACTTCTGTTCAGCTAGACTTCAGGCAACTAACGATGATGGCTGTTCTGTAGTTCGGTTGTAATTTTGATGTGGTGGTGAGAGGGGCAGGCACAGCGTTACTTGCTCTGCCATCTTGTCTGCTTAATTTTTTGAGAAGAAGAAAAATGTTAAGTTATAGTGTGCTTGGAGGTACAAGAAATGGCAATATATATATATAATTAAATATTATGCGACGCTGGCTGGGGGAAAGGTCGCTTTGGAATAAAGCAGCCCCAAGTTTGAATTTCAGCTTTGCCCTTTCTTATCTGTGTGAGTGTGGGAAAGTCAGTCTCTCTGAAGTCAGATACCCATTGATCAAAAACAGGCAATAGAACTTTGTGTTTTAATTTTCTTTTAGTGTGTCTGCCAGTTCCATGGGCTGTGAGTACCTCAAGGACCATGCCTGGGTCTGTGTCGTGTCTGTGTTCCTGGGGCTCAGCCCAGGACTTGTGACTGGTAGGATGGCAAGTGGGGAAGAAGGCCATCCTGTTTGCCTCTGGGAAAATAATTCGGTCTCTGTGAAACTCTAAAATGGAGATGAAGATAATAATGTCAATCTCAGAGTCTTGTTTTGGGAATTAAAGTGATCACTGTAAAGTACTTAGCACTATGCCTGGCATATCTTAAGAGCTAAACAAATGTTTATCATTATTATAAATTCTGAATAAATGATAGAATTAAAGTTTTGTCAAATGGATGGATGGATAGCGGATGAGTAGGTAGGTAGGTGGGTGGATGGATGGACAGATGGGTGGATTTTTCAACTAATGAGTGTATGTATGAATTTATAAGTAAATGAGCTGACAATAGATAAGAAGATGGATGAATGGATGGACGGACGGATGAATGGACAGACAGATGGATGATTGGTTGGATGGGTAGATGGATAGATGAGTGGACTGAGGCTGGTCCATTTGAACCATCATCTGCTTCTTTGCATAGCTGAGTGTTCCAGCCCCCAAGACAACGGCCAGAACATTAAAGATAGAGAGGGCGGCCTTGAGAATGAGAGATTTAGTTAACCGTTAAGTGGCAGTTTGAGACTTCTCTCTTTTAACTAGAAAGCCTGATTAGGAGATCATTGACAGTCTTCTTCTTAAAGACACAGAAGCGAGAGGGTCGTTTTATGTCAGGAGCTCTGTCATCTCCAGTGTATCGAGCCATTTCACTGTCCCTCTCAGAAGCACATTTGCTCCTAACCTGATAAGCAGAAACTCCTTGAGCAGCAATCAGACCTGGCCTCCAGATACAGCATTATTTGCAGACAGGCCCTGGGTAATCTATCATACCTTTTTAATCACCAAATGCCACCCTGGAGATAATGAGCCTTTCTGTGCAGTCTGGGCAGGTTTCGAGTCGGTCTGGCAAACTGCCAACAGAGCTTTTGCCACGGGAGTTTCATTGAAGGCTCTAGTTTCTTTAAAATAATCCAGAGTTGCCAAATATCTCAGAGTTGCCAAAAGAGCCAGGTTCTCGAGGCGGCCAGATGTTTGCAGCTTTATCTGAACGGCCACGCTGGGGTATAAGGGCGCCCAGTGGGGACAGCGCTGCGGGTCAGCTCCCATGAGCCCACAGAGTTAAAATTAAGATGTGGGGCATTAACACACACCTGTTCTCTCTCTCCTTCTTCCTTTTTTCTTTTTTTCTCTCTGCTCTAATCCAAATAACAGAGGCTTTTTGTGGAGACGCCCATTTCTCCATTCTCTCTGTGCGTCGGCAGTTACAATGGATTCTACTCAGGGACTAGACATTGAGGCCGACCGACCAGGCTTCCAGTCCTTGGAGACTTGGGCTAGTTACCTAGCTCCACTGAATCTCTGTTTCCTTGTCTCCAAAATGGGACTAATAAACCCTTGTTCATAAGCTTGCTTTAAGAATACTGTGGAATTATATATAGTTCGTGTGCCTTTTTGCTCATATTAAAAACTTGCAAAAATGCTTAACTGCATGATGCCGTTTACTCGATGTGTTTCTAAACCAACCGCATATAAAGAACTGTGCTGGACAGAGGAGAGGCGGTGATGTCCCTTTTCCATCGCCTTCCCTCTTGGAACCTGGACATGATACCCAGACAAGTGGCTACGGTGCTGCCATGAGGTGGCAGGTCAACAAGCTACGGTGGAAAATGGAAAGACATTGAAGTT
>NW_011889184.1:481150-483474 GCF_000151845.1 Pteropus vampyrus | reverse complement strand
GGCCTTGAGAATGAGAGATTTAGTTAACCGTTAAGTGGCAGTTTGAGACTTCTCTCTTTTAACTAGAAAGCCTGATTAGGAGATCATTGACAGTCTTCTTCTTAAAGACACAGAAGCGAGAGGGTCGTTTTATGTCAGGAGCTCTGTCATCTCCAGTGTATCGAGCCATTTCACTGTCCCTCTCAGAAGCACATTTGCTCCTAACCTGATAAGCAGAAACTCCTTGAGCAGCAATCAGACCTGGCCTCCAGATACAGCATTATTTGCAGACAGGCCCTGGGTAATCTATCATACCTTTTTAATCACCAAATGCCACCCTGGAGATAATGAGCCTTTCTGTGCAGTCTGGGCAGGTTTCGAGTCGGTCTGGCAAACTGCCAACAGAGCTTTTGCCACGGGAGTTTCATTGAAGGCTCTAGTTTCTTTAAAATAATCCAGAGTTGCCAAATATCTCAGAGTTGCCAAAAGAGCCAGGTTCTCGAGGCGGCCAGATGTTTGCAGCTTTATCTGAACGGCCACGCTGGGGTATAAGGGCGCCCAGTGGGGACAGCGCTGCGGGTCAGCTCCCATGAGCCCACAGAGTTAAAATTAAGATGTGGGGCATTAACACACACCTGTTCTCTCTCTCCTTCTTCCTTTTTTCTTTTTTTCTCTCTGCTCTAATCCAAATAACAGAGGCTTTTTGTGGAGACGCCCATTTCTCCATTCTCTCTGTGCGTCGGCAGTTACAATGGATTCTACTCAGGGACTAGACATTGAGGCCGACCGACCAGGCTTCCAGTCCTTGGAGACTTGGGCTAGTTACCTAGCTCCACTGAATCTCTGTTTCCTTGTCTCCAAAATGGGACTAATAAACCCTTGTTCATAAGCTTGCTTTAAGAATACTGTGGAATTATATATAGTTCGTGTGCCTTTTTGCTCATATTAAAAACTTGCAAAAATGCTTAACTGCATGATGCCGTTTACTCGATGTGTTTCTAAACCAACCGCATATAAAGAACTGTGCTGGACAGAGGAGAGGCGGTGATGTCCCTTTTCCATCGCCTTCCCTCTTGGAACCTGGACATGATACCCAGACAAGTGGCTACGGTGCTGCCATGAGGTGGCAGGTCAACAAGCTACGGTGGAAAATGGAAAGACATTGAAGTTTGGTCTTTTAGGGCTTTGTCAGGCCACCTTCAGTCTTCTTGTCTGAGAAAATCAATCCCATGTGTACTTAAGCGCCGGCTAGCCAAGTAATTCATACGTCCACTAATGCCAATACTAAGGGATGCTTTTAAGACCCAGTGGGACAACACCAGCTGAGACTAGACCCATAAAAGCAGCCTCCGGCGAGAGATGGAAGCCACACGCTGGGCAGAACTAATAGAGTAGTTCTGGGCTGAGTCCCACATCTCTATCTCCTGATGAGTGTGTACCCAATTCCCACATTTGGCTTCCCTTTTGCTTACCATTCAGGGCTATTTGGGACCTTGGTTTAATTAGCAATTAGTCAGGATCCCAACAAGCTACAGGTGGCAGACTCGAGGGTTTACCTGGTGAGGCTTTTTTCAGAGGTGTGGGCAGAGTTAACAGGCGCTGATCTGGCTCCTCTGACCTGTACCCTCCTAGGCCAAGGGGCGAGGGACAGGAACTGTGTTCACATGGCCTGGAGACAGCTGTGGATGCAGAGAGGGGCCTTGGCAGTCGACACAGCCCGACAGTGGTGAAACGGGAAGCAAGCGAGAAGGGACGTGAAGGCCCAATGTCTCCTTCCTCTGGCCAGAGCCTCCCACTGGCTGAACCCCCACCCCCACCCCAGAAGCCAAGGGACCAGGGAGCCACTTACAGTGTGGGCTCCCAGCAGGGAGAGGAGAGGATCTGGGGGGTGGGAACAAGCAGAAAATGACTAGCAGATGGCCTTTGAGATTGTTGCCTCACTGAGAGCCCCCAGCACTAAGAATATCGCTACCACCAACAACCCAAAGACATAGCTCACACTTTCCATTTGCCGAGCTAAAGGCCAAGGGTGTGACATTTCTTATCTCACAGAGTCCTCATTATTGCTCTGGAGATAGGTACTCAAGTGTCCCTATTTATAGACAAGAAGCCTATAGGATGTACTGGCCATCATATCTCTCTGGTTCCCTTTCTGCCTTGCCACCATTCAAAGGGGTCCCCTCAAAAAGAATGCTCAGCAAGATTCAGGGAAGGGGACCTAGAGTGTCCCTGGACCCTTGCTGTGCAGGTGGCCCGAGGCATGTGATGATACCTTACGGAGATACACCCCATCACAGGGGCCCAAACCCTTAGGCCAGCAAAATAACTTGAGTGTTCAAGCCACT
>NW_011889184.1:472040-476525 GCF_000151845.1 Pteropus vampyrus | reverse complement strand
CGCGGATATGCCCCCGAAGCAGCATTCTGTTAAGACGGATGGCGCCCGGAATACTGTGAAGGTTTGAGAGAGGGGAGTTAGCCATCTTCCTTTCCCCAAAGTCATTAGTCGTTGGAGAACTGAGGGTGAAATGGTTCAGAGTTATCTCGGATCAATGCAAATGCAGGGTTTATAGACCAGTTCTTCTTGGAAGAGTAAGAAAAGGCTCCCGGCCCCCTGCTTAGAGCTCATCGTGGAAGCAAAGACACTTACCCTCACTGGTTATCAGACAAGCCGAGGTATCCCACTAGCCAGGGCATCGATTCAGTCTTCCCGCTTTGGGTCCCAGTCATAGTGATGACAGTAATAACAGCCCCTAACGAGAAGCCAATAAGCCTCTTCCATGCCTTATTTCATTGAATACTCCCGACAATATTTGGAGATAACATTCTATCTATCCTCTTTTTCCCCACTTACAACATAATAAAACTGAGCTCAGAGAGGCGAAATAACTTTCTCTTAGTTAGAAGTAGAGTCCAAGTTTGGACGCAGAGCCGTCTGGGTGCGAGACCACTCCTTCTATATTAGCACACCACCTCCTTGATCCTTGAATTAAATGACAAACAGAATGTGAGACATTTTCTCTCTGTGTAGTCTGTGTTTGCTATGGGGGTTTCAGGTCGGAATTGATAGTAATTGACCCGAGTGTTCACGGCACCCCAATAGTGCCCGACCCATCGCCCCACCTCCCACAGAGGTCTCATAAGGACCATTAGCCAAAAAGAACCAACGTACCACCACACCATTGCTTGGACTCCTGGTAAGGCTTATTGGTGCACATGGCTTAGCCTCGGAGCCTGAGTGAGGACTTGTTTCTCCCTGATCCAACTAAATTTTACAGTCTTGTCATTATGCCGTGAATCACTTGGCACGGAAACACGGCAAAGGCCATCATTGGTGCACGCGTAAACACACGGAGCTAGCTAGCTGGTTAGCCGACCAGGTGAAGTAGGGACACACGTCTGAAACAGCAGAACATAATCAGCGTGCCCTCCAGCTGCATGAAAGGAGTTTGCACACCCTCTCCTACTTTCTAGTTGGAGAAACTGGATGTAAGCAATCCTGTTGGCTCTCCTTCTGGGATTGGGAGCAAGAAGGGACTTAGGGAGAAAGGGGCCCCCAGCTTCTCCCGGGATGTTTGCAGACAGTGTCACATTGAGGACATGACCTGCTAGGGGAAAGTCTGATCGTTTGGGCATGTTAGCATGTATGAGGGAATCACGCTTATCTTCCGATCCATTTTTTAAGTTCTTCATTCCTAAGTGTCATGGGTTGTGTTGTGGTGTCATGGGTTGTGTCTTCCTCCAAGCATGAGAGAAGACAGGTGCTGGAGCAGGAAGGAATCTGAGAGCGTTTTGAGCCAGGATTAAGCAGAGGCATTGAACAAGCCAAGGCACAATAGCTGTCAGACAAACCATCAACTCCATGTCCCTTCGAAGCATTTTGAATTAATTTTTCATTCACTCTCGGCCTCGTCAGCTGTGAATAGAGATGGTTACACCAGCGTAGCAGCCCAAGTGTGGCAAGCCCGAAAACTGATGGGATGAGAGACATTGGTTACTGTTTCGGGGCTGAGCCTGTGACGGGTGGCAGCCACATCGTGCTCTTGGGAGAAGGTCTCAGCATCGTTTTATAGGGCTGCCTCTGTTTACACCATGACCACCAGGGCGGGGACGGGGCTGGGTCATCAGCTAATGGCGCTTCTAAAGGAAAAATGACCATATGGTCCTCGTGATAGAGTGCATTCCAGCTCGTAACATGAAAAGGAAGCAACCTGCTAGGGACGATGACAACAAGAACAGAGTTATAGATGGTGATGGTTTCTGACTATGTGCCAAGCACTGGGACATTGACCACATTTAACATGTGGTAAAATCGACATCACATAAAACTTACCATTTTTTGGTGTATAACTCGGGAGTGTTAAGTGCATCGATGAGGAACCAATCTCCAGAATGCTTTCCATCTTGAAACTCTGTCCCCATTATACACTAACTGCCCCCGCCCCCGCCCCCAACCCTGGGACCCTCCCTTCTACTTTCTGTCTCTATGAACTGACTCCTCTAGGGACCTCGTGTAAGTAGAATCAAAATCTGTCTTTTTGAGACTGATTTATTTCACTTAGCATAACGTCCTCAAGCTTCATCCATCCTACAGCATGTGTCAGAACTTTCTTCCCCTTTAAGGCTGAATAATATTCCATTGGATGTAAATAGCACGTTTTGTTTTTTTGTTCACCCGTCAATTGACAATTGGGTTGTTTAGCTGTTTCGGCTCCCGTGAATAATGCTGCTCTGACCATGGGTGCACAAATATCTCTTCCAGACTCTGCTTTCAAATCTTTCGAGTATCTACCCAGACGTAAAAATGCTGGCTCGTGTGGTAATTCCACTTTTAATTTTTTGAAGAACTGTCACACTGTTTGACACATGCATATTTTCTCATTTATTCGCACAAGCAACGGCGAGGTAGAGATCATGACAAGGAAATGGACTCAGGATGAAGTGCTGTTTTACAGATGAAGAAACTGAGACTCAGAAAGATAATCAACTTTAGGAATTACGAAGTAGTGACGAAGAGCTTGAGTTTTAGAATCAGATGCACCGGGTGTCGCACTGGGACTCGGCCCCATTTTTCTCTGGCTTGAATTGACCACCCTCTAGAAAACAAAAACAAAAACAAAAACAAAAACGGGTTTTTATCTTTTTGCAATTTTTTTTGTACTTTCTATAATTTTATATGGCTTCTTCATCGAATATAGTTAAATTTATAGAAATTCTTTTTATAGCTTATATTTTTGTTTTATATTTAAAAACAGTTTCCCTACTCATTCTTCAACTTATCCTAAAAGTTTTAAGCAGGGTTTTTTACATTTAAATCTTTCATGCATCCAAAATCAATTTTTATGTGAAGAAGGTATGTGATTTGACTTTTCCCATAGGGATAAAAATTGTCACAGCACTAATTATTGACTTAGTCTGCAACGCCATGTCTGTCACGTGTCAAGGTGTCATGCGCATGTAGGAGAACTCTGGGTATCTGGCTTCCTCTGTTCTTTTTCTCTGGTCTATTTATCTTCACCTTTGTAACATCCAACTGTTTTGCTATTTTGTAGAGCAAGTCCCCCTTTTCATTATTCTTCTTCAGAAAATACTTTTCTATTTTTGGCCCTTTGCTTTTTCATTTTAGAATCAGCTTGTCCATGTCCATGAAAACTTACGTTGGTATTTTGATGGATAAAACATCAAATCTAGAGATCACTTTGGGGAAAATTGATATCTTGATAATATTGATTGTTCCTACCCATAAACGTAGTATGTCATCCCACTTTATTTGGATCTTTAAAAAATATCTTCAGTAAAGCGTAATTGTGTACGTGTTTTTCACATAAAGACCTGGCATATTATTTTGTAAATTTCAGACTTTTGTAGGTATCAGTTTTTAAATGTAATATTTCTAGCTGTTGCTGGTGTATGTGAATGCGATCGATTCCATATTTTAGAGGTACGTCCAACAATCTTGCTAAACATTTTTATTAATAATTGATATATAAGTTCTTCTGAGTTTTCCGAGTGGATGTTTATGTCAGCTGTGGATATTTAGATTTTTCTTTTCTGTTCCTTACAAGCGTCATTTCTTTTCCTCCAGAGAAAGACTGATTATTTGTGGAAACAGCAGTCTTCCTTATTTTATTCCAGATGAAAAGGGAATGTTTTTAACATTTTACCTTCAAGTAAGACATTTTCCATCTTTTTTTTTTTTTTTTTAGTCGTTCTTAGTTAGTGTTGTTCATTTTGATTTATATAAACTTTACTGGGTGAAGGAAGTTAACTTTAACTTCCATAAAAGTTTTGTTTTCTATTTAATCATGAACAGTGGGTAAATTTTGTTAAATTCTTCTCCTGTATTTAATATGATGATCAGATGATTTTTTTTCTCTTTTAATCTGTTCATCTGGTAATTTACACAAATAAGTTTTCTAGTGTTGAATCTACCTTGCTTTCTTGAAATGAAACCAAACTAACTATGCTATGTTATCTTTTTTTATCTATTGTTGAATTCAGTTTCCTAATATTTGGTTTAGGAAATTTTCAGTTACATTCTTGAATAGGATCGGTCCATATTTTGCTTTTTAGTATCGTTCTTGTCTAGTGTCGAATTTGTAGAAACTTCAGAAAATGGTCTGGGCAGTGTTTCCTCTTCTTTTCTCTGAATTTGTGTGAGGTTTGAAATTATCTTCCTTTGGTGTTAAGGAGAATTTGGTGTTTTATTTATGAGAAAAAATGAAATTTCACCATCGACTCCCACAATAATTAATAGACCATTCAGTTTTTCTATTTTTCTTGACTCAGTTTTAATAATTTATATTTTTCTAATATTTGTCCATTATGCCTGCTTTTAAATTTGACAAGATACAATTATTCATAGGTTCTCTTTTTTTTTTTT
>NW_011889184.1:469302-471210 GCF_000151845.1 Pteropus vampyrus | reverse complement strand
TCAACTTTTTTTCTTATCTGTTCAGGAGGCTTTGGCCAACAAAGTAGAATGCTTATCTTGTAGCTTCAGAGCTTTGGAAAAAAAATGTATTCTGTCATGCTGAATACCCTACCCTGGGGGCCTGGGTGACACAGCAAACAGGCCTTCCTCATGGGTCTCTCTCTAAGTCACACTGCCGTAGGCAGAGAAGCAGCCAGCGGTCTGGTCTGGTCGGTGCTACTGGCTGCCCACATGCATACGTTACCCCGACTCTGGCTACGTGATGTATACACATATGACTTACACATTATCCCATTTCACGCTAATGATTAGGACAAATCTCCATTCGACCAATAAGGAGAGAAGACTCCGGGACTAGACCTGATCTGCCCAAGGTCACAGAGCCAGCCTTTAATTGGCAGAACTGAGATTTATACCTTGGTCTGTCCAGCTCTGTCTTCTCTTAAAGACACATGTTCACACAGCATATGCTACTTCCGTTTCTGCAGACGGAAGGGGAAATATAGCCAGGAGATAATAGTGCCCACTGGGTGTGTCCTCGTACACTGATGGGTTTGTCCTGGCAGGGAAAAAAATATGCTAAACAGTCACCGCAATAGCTATGATAAGATTTGTCCTCGGTCTTGCTAATCAAAGCATAGACCGCAGCCCAGCAGCCTCTGCTTTACCTGGGAGCTCGTTGCAAATGCAAATTCTTGGGGCTCACGGCATCCCTACTGCATATTAACAAGAGCCCCCCATGGTGTATATGTACGCTCGATTTAAAAATCTTTACAAGACACCAGAAAGCCCATTAAATGAAAAATTTCCCATTTATATCCAGCTCTTGACTTGTGCATCCACACAGCCTGCAGGTCTAAGCATGATGTTTGCGTGCCCATGTCTACGGCTCGAAAATGCCAGCCTGCCCTTTGGGAACAAAATCCCAATTCAAGAGAAAGATGCTTCTGATTAGCTGGTTAGACTTGTGTTTTCTATTTTCTCTTTCCCTTTCTCATCAGTGTTAATGAAAGGAAGGGAGGGAGGGAGGAAAGAGAGGCGGACAGAAGGAAGAAGAGAAATCAGTGAGCGTTTTGGCACCCTGGGCTATGAGCTGGGTGTACAGGAAGCAGTTCCTGGGGGGCATTTAGTCCCAAGCAGAGCCTGAGGGGAACTCGAGGGGCGGGGCCCAGAGCAGCTGCTTCCTTATGAAACATTCACGCTCTCTGAGCTCGTCCTCCCCGAGGTGGCAAGGAGCAGTTCTCACTCTCAGGAGACACTCAGACCTTCCTCGGGAGAAATATTTGATGGGAGAACCCTTTCCAGGGGGAGCGTAGCAATCCCAGGGTTTGGGTGTCGTGAGTGGTCCAGGCTAGCAGATGCTGAAGGCAGAGGCCAGTGCTGACAGGAGACTACAGAGGCTCCGGAGGGGCTCCTGGTGGCTCCTGCTGACAACCAGATCTGGGGCTTAGAGCACTCAGAGCCTTGCCGTGGAGAAGCGATGAGCTGAGCATGGGGAGGCCCTAGTCCCTGGGGCAGGCTGCACTCACCTGAGGCCCCTGGCCATTACTCTTTCAGAGTGGGTTTTGCTGATCGACCCCAGTGTGCGCCAGACTCTGACTCAAATTCCTACTCAGCACCGCCAGCAAAAGCCCCTGCCGAAGGCTGCAAGTCAGCACTCCGTAACGCCACAAAACTGTCACACCCGGGGTGGATCTGCCACGGACAGCACCATCCGACAGAACCACGTGGGAGGATGGAAATGTTCTGTGATGTGCACGGTTCAGTGCAGGAGCCACGGGCCACATGTGGCTGCCGGGCGCTTGAAATGCCACTAGGGTCACAGAGGAGCCAAATGTTCAGTTTCATTTCTCTTTAATCGATTAAAACGTTAAAAGGCCACTTTTTTTTTTCCTTTTTTTTTTTTTT
>NW_011889184.1:463804-469252 GCF_000151845.1 Pteropus vampyrus | reverse complement strand
GGGGAGCGTAGCAATCCCAGGGTTTGGGTGTCGTGAGTGGTCCAGGCTAGCAGATGCTGAAGGCAGAGGCCAGTGCTGACAGGAGACTACAGAGGCTCCGGAGGGGCTCCTGGTGGCTCCTGCTGACAACCAGATCTGGGGCTTAGAGCACTCAGAGCCTTGCCGTGGAGAAGCGATGAGCTGAGCATGGGGAGGCCCTAGTCCCTGGGGCAGGCTGCACTCACCTGAGGCCCCTGGCCATTACTCTTTCAGAGTGCGTTTTGCTGATCGACCCCAGTGTGCGCCAGACTCTGACTCAAATTCCTACTCAGCACCGCCAGCAAAAGCCCCTGCCGAAGGCTGCAAGTCAGCACTCCGTAACGCCACAAAACTGTCACACCCGGGGTGGATCTGCCACGGACAGCACCATCCGACAGAACCACGTGGGAGGATGGAAATGTTCTGTGATGTGCACGGTTCAGAGCAGGAGCCACGGGCCACATGTGGCTGCCGGGCGCTTGAAATGCCACTAGGGTCACAGAGGAGCCAAATGTTCAGTTTCATTTCTCTTTAATCGATTAAAACGTTAAAAGGCCACTTTTTTTTTTCCTTTTTTTTTTTTTTTTGGCTTATGGGTATCCAGTGTCTGTTTGGTTAAAAAACTCCTTTCTTTGTTGAATTACACCGGCACTTTCGTGGTTTTTCTCACTCTCGACCTGCTGTGAGACGCTGGCATTCCAATCCGGCGGGACTTTCCAAGGCTTAGCCTGGCTGTTTAGACTGTCCGTTCCGAGCACCAGACTGGGGCTGTGTTTTCCTGTCCGTGTAACCTCCTCTCTTCAACCTGACACCTGGGTCCTTCTCTCCCAGCTTTCAGGTGAGGACACTGAGGTTCACAAAGGGGAGACGGTTTATCAAGATCAGAGAACACATACATGACAGAATCTGGTGACTCCAAGTCCCCTGCTTTCTCCCTGGACACTGTGTGTCCCATCCCCACAGCTAAGGTGGCCCCAGTTGGCCCCAGGACCCAGGACAAGTGACTTGCCATGGACTCGGGTACCACAGCCTTCATCTAAGCCAGTCTTTAGGTGACAAAGCGAACAGGTCTCTGTGACTCACCGCTGGCGTGTATTTATCAGCTAGGATGGCTTTATAGTCTACCTGCTAAATTGAATTTCTTTCAGAGAAGGTTAGGGTGGCAGATAAAAGAGATTTTATGGTCATCCAATCAGAGGAAGCTAAATTTCATGGGGGCCGGTGAGAAGGGATGTCTTTTAGCTTTCTCCTTAAAACGAGGAAGCACTTAGATGTTGAGGCCAATTCATCAGGCTTCGGAGGCTTTATTAGTCACTCAGAGCAAACATTTCCCCCTTCGGATGGTTACCTATTGCAACGAACATCTCCATCTAGGCTCGACGCCAGGTTTGGAAAGCGAGGGTGACTGGAAGCAGCAGCATCTCGCTCCTAGTCAAGAATGATAGCTTTCATTAAGGCACCGGGGAGGGTCAAAGGGGGAAGAGGAGACCGTCCAACAAACGGTGCTGGAATGATCAGACGTCCACGTGCAAAAGTTGAACGTCGACACTCGGCTCACACCACAGACAAAAGTCAAGTCAAAATGGATCACAAATTTAAATTCGAAGCCTAAAACTATAAACCATCTAGAAGAAGACTGGAGAAAATTTCCGTGACTTTGGTTTAGGCGAAGTTTTTTATAGCTAGGACACAAAAAAACAAAAGCCATAAAAGAAAAAAAAAATTGAGAAAATGGACTTGGTTACAGTGAAAAACTTCTGCCTTCCAGAAAACGCTGTTAAGGAAATGGAAAGACAAGCCACAGAATGCGGGGAAAGGATTTGTGAGACGCATATCTGATAAAGAGCTTGTCTCCAAAATATATAAAATACATAAAAGAACTCATAACTCAGAGAAGATCAGCACCATTCAAAAATGCGCAAAATATTTGAACAGACACTCATTCAAAGTAAAGATACGGATGGCAAACAAGCACAAGAAAAAATGCTCACCATCATTACCATTTGGTAAGTGCAGATAAAACCACAATTCGATACCTCTGTTGGAATGGGAAAAGGAAACAAAGGTAAACCATGGATGCTGCTGTGGTCTGAACGTGTCCCCTCAAGGTCATACATTGAATTCCGCCCCCCGCCCCAGTGTGATGGTGTTGAGATGCGGGGTCTCTGGGAGGTGACTAGGTCATGGAGGCGGAGCCCTCAAGAATGAGATTCGTCTGGGTATTTGCCAAAGAAAACCAAAACAATAATTTGTAAAGATCTATGCATTCCAATATTCATGGCAGCACAATGTACAATAGCCAAGATGTGAAAGTAACTTAAATGGCCATCAACTGATGATTGGATAAAGAAATTATGGTCCATATATACAATGGAATATTACTCAGCCATTAGAAAAAATGAAATCCTACCATTTGCAATGACATGGATGGACCTAGAGGTTATTATACTGAGTAAGATAAGTCAGACAGAGAAAGATAAATACCATATGATTTCACTTATCTGAGGAACAAAAAGAACAAACTAATCAAAAACAGACTCACGAATATAGTGGACAATTTGGTGATGGCCAGAGGGGGAGGGGTTTGCAGGGCCGGGAGAATGGGGTGAAGGGTTAAGGAAGTACAAATTAATAGTTGATAGTTGGTCACGGGGATGGGGAGCATGGCAGAGGGAATGCAGTTAGCAATTGGGGGGATCGTTTTATAAACTATATAGATGTCTAACCAATGTACCGTATACTTGAAACTAATTTAAAGAAATAGATTTATTTAAAAAAAAAAAAAAAGGATGGGATTGGTTCCCTTATAGAAGGGATCCTGCGGAGGGCCCCACCCTTCTGCCACGTGAGGATGCAACGAGAAGTCTGCACCGCAGAAGAGGGCTCTCGCCCAGCCGTGCGGGTGCCCTAACCACAGACTTTCAGCCTCCAGAACTGCGAGCCATGAGTTTCTGTTGTTTGGGCGCCACTGGATTCGTGGTATTTTGTTAGAGAAGCCTGAGCACACTGTGACAGATGCCGTCCAGGGATGCGGGGCAGCTGGGAGGGTTCCGAACGGTCCGTCCCGCCACTGTGGAAGAACAGTTTGGCGGGATTTTTCCCTACAGCAGTTAGTTACACACCGCTGTATGATCCAGCAATCCTACTGTAGACATTTACCCAAAAGAATTAAAAATATTTGTCCACAAAAGACCCGTATGCAAATGTTCACAGCAGCTTTCTTCATGATCATCAAAAACTAAAGACAGCCCAAATTGCATTTAACCGATGTATGAATTGTATATCTGTACGGATGAAATGTTACTAAGCTATAAAGAAGGATCAACTCTCGATATAAACAACGATGTGGATGATTCTCGAAAAACATTACGCTAATTGAAAGAAGCCGGACACAAATGGTATGATTTTATTTATATGATACTCTGGAGAAGAAAAAAACTAGGGAACAGAAATCAGCTGAGTGGGCTGGGAGCAAGAGCAGGGACTGGGGAGGGTATCGGCCGCAAAGGGGCCTCAGGGGACATTCTGGGGCGATGGAAATGTTATGTGTCTATGGTGTCTATATGACTCTAAGTCTTTGTCAAAATGCATCAGATTAGCATCTAAGAAGGAAAATTTTTACTCTTTGTAAATTTTATCTCAATAAATCCAACTTGGAACAAAAAAAAGTGTAAAAGAATTAAAATCCTCCTCGTCTTCCCAATAATCGTATGTGAACGTGGCAATGGAGATAAAAATAATATCAACACTTGTAGAAATTTATACTGTAGCCTATATATTTACTATCGAGTATCATAGTCCTATATTTCCCAGAGCACAAAGACTGTGAAATTGGATAATCTTTCCCTTATCTTCTGTTTCAATCACAAAAACAAAAAAACAAAAAAACAAAAAACAAAAAACAAAACAAAAAAAACACCTTTCATTTTCCAAGATGTCCTTTTTCTAGAAAAAGATAATAATTTATTTCTGCGTACTCTGTTTCAATCCACAAAGGAATCAAGGCAGCTTAGGAGACTGCTTTCAATAAAGTAGAAGCTATAAATAAAAAATCAGGGCCAAGGAAAATGAACGTTACTCGAGAAAGTTAAGGACAAGGAGGAAGTCGGATGTGGCTCTTGCAGCCCGTGAGTTTCCACACACTCACTGAGCCATGAGTTTCTTGATGGCCGAAGTAGATGGAAAAATTATTAGTCGAATGATTTACACAACACAGGACCAGAAACCCTCTAGCCCCTCAGTGAAAGAAAACAATATCGAGGTGAGGTGAACCAGCAACGATGCCTCAACTGGCTCTGGTCCAGGAGAGAGTTAACTCAGCTGGGAAACCCAGGAGCAAACATGGTCTCGGCTTTCCCAGCTCTGGCGCCTGCTCCTGTGTCATCGTGTTGCTGCTGAGGTGGCCTCCATCCCTCCAGCCAGGTTGTCCCCAGGAAAGCAGCAGCCTGGACTCCGGAAAGTGTCCTGGACGAGAATCACACTGGGTTCCAGGCTTCGGTCCTCACCCGGATGCTGGCGGGCGGCTGCGTGGCTTTGCATGGGCTGCTTCATTCCTGCGCCTCGGTGTCCTCATCTGTCACATGAGCCTGCGTAACTTAAGAGTCCCCCCAGGGTCATCGTGAGAGTCCAGAATGTGAAAGTACTTTGTAAGCTGTGCAAGAAATGAGAGAGCGAGCCACAGGATGGAGGTCTTCTCGGAGGCGGGAGCCCAGTGCAGGCCGCACTTGACCTTTCCGGGCTGCAGGAAGACAGGAGATGAGGTCCCAAACAGAATATTCTTAGCGCGCCACCCCGCCAATAACATGCCCACAGGAATGCCCCTCTTTCTTGAGACTGAAACCCTCTGTCCTTGATCCAGACCCATCTTCTGAGACTAGGAGATGGGGCGGTTACATATGTGCCTCCTAGAACCGATAGGAGTCGTGAGCATTTTTCACGTAACCATAAACTCTACATAAACATGCTTTTAAACGGCTACCTCAAGGAGGTGCATTTCACTAAGTTGTTCCCTCGTAGCCGTTCCCCCAGATCTTACTGACGTAAAACAAGTGGCAGCCAGCATCCCCATGCACACAGCTTCTCCGAGGGTGTTTCATTAGTGGATGGGTGACCAGATGCACCAGAAGAATAAGGCAAATAGCTCCTACTATGGGTTGAATTGTGCCACCCCCCAAAATGTTGAAGTCTAAACCCCCAGTACCTATGAATGTGGCCTCATTTGGAAATAGGGTCTTTGCGGATGATCAAGTTGAGACGAGGCCATTAGGATGGGCCCCAATCCAATGTGAATCGTGTCCTTATAAAAAGGGAAAATTTGGGCACAGTGACAGGCGCACACAGAAAGATAATGATGTGAAAACACAGGAAAATTGCCATCTACAAACCAAGGAGCACCGAAGGCCACCAGAAGCTAGGAGCGAGGCGTGGAGT
>NW_011889184.1:452383-459749 GCF_000151845.1 Pteropus vampyrus | reverse complement strand
GTGACCATCTACGATACCGTTCCCAGTTCAGTTTCTGAACCACAGATGGCACCAGGCTCTCAGGCCCGATCTCCCCCCACGTCTGGACGGCCCAGCCATCAGTGACCTTCGCCGTGAGCACTGTCATTTCATGTTCTGCTGCCCCTCTCCGTGGCAATGCGCGCCACGCTCACCAGCCCCTCTGGGACAGGCACGGCCTCCGAGATCCGCACCCTTCCCACAGGAGTCTGTCTTTCCACCTTGCTGCTCTTTCTTTTAGGTACCCATGGCAGTGTCGCGCCCTTGAATTTTCAGCGTTCTGAGGGTTTGCGTGAAGCCCTCTCCCGGAGAAACACCTTCCTAGCAGGATTTCCCACCGTGGGCATTCGGACATTTGCTTTGGCCAGCAGTCGTTTGTACAGGCCACATGAGCGTTACGTATGTGGCAGGAGGTTCTCATAGGTACCGTATGCTTCAATCGCCTGCTTTCCCAGCCCTCAGACTCATTGGTTATTCGTGTAACAGATGGAGCAACTTAACGCTAGCAAACTCCCCCAACGCCACCCTTCCCCTCCTCCTCCCAGACCCGCAAGCGTCTCCTGGCATCCTCCACGTCTCTGTCCTGCAGAATGAACGCCGCTGGCCAGAACTTTTAGTTTTGCTGACAGCCCAATGGCATCTCTTTAATGACAGTGCCACCCAAGCACCCAACCTACCTTCCTCGTCAAGGACACTCTCGACAGACAAAAGGGGTTCCTAAGTTCCATCCTCCGTGGAAGCTGCTCTGTTTGGGGTTCCATCAGCCGGAAGGAAGCCTTCGAAGTGTCTGACGTTCAGAAGGAATCAAGGCTTGCTAAGGGGACCCAGAGTTTTGCTGAGATCCCGGGTGCCCTGTGCTCCATCATGGACATATTGACAAGTCACCAAAGCCCCATCAGACACAGAGGTGGCAGCAGACAGGAAATCGTAGGAGCCAGTGGGTTCTGAGCTGCTTTCTTGGAGGCCTGGGATCCACCTGTGGGTGGGAGAAACTTGACCGGCAGGGGGGTCCCTGCTTTCCCCAGGCAGGTTCCGTTTTTATCTTGCTGATTCTATTTACTTATTTACTTACTTTATTTATTTCCTTATTTATTTATTTATTTATTTATATTTATCCACACGACCGAAAGATCCCACAGCTAAAATAAGTTGAAAAACCAAAACAGATGATTAGTTTTGGACCTGACCGTCCAACATCTCTTCAGTTTTTGAAGTGATGGTGAGGTAAAGAAGGAGGTAGAACAGAAACTATTTTTAAATGTTTCGCAAAGCTTAACAGAGCCTCCCCATTGACTGAAGGCTCCCCGAAATGTCAAGGTATGATCTCATCCACCCCCAGCTCCAGCTCCCACCCTCACAGGGGTGACTCACAGCCTCCTGCCTCCAGCACAGACCCCTGTTCTGGAATCCGGATCAGAATCGACGCTTGTCCGAACCACGTCTCCTCCTGCAGCTCTCAAGGCATCTCGCACTCAGCGCTTTCAGACCCAAAGATGTGAGTGCGTCCCTGGCATCCGCTGCCCCACCTGGCATTTCCTGCCCTGACGTTCCCTGCCCTAGCCTGTCCATCTCCTCCGTGGAGCCCCACGCAGCAAAACCCTGAAAACCATGCCTGACATTGTTCGCTGCCTTTCCTTGTGCCTCTGGGCCCTCGCCAGGGCCGGTCGATTCTCTGTCCTCGACATCTTCGTCAACCATCTGCTCTCTCCATGTCCTCTGATGTCACCTGACCCCAAGAATCACTGGAAGTGGCACCTGGAAAGCTTCTTACCTGGTCTCTGCTCCCGTTCTCCTGTGCCGGCTCCAAACCCCTCCCCACAAGGCACCTAAAGTAACCTTTTGGCAAGACAAATCATTTTCACATCTCAGGATGAAAAATACCATCCTTAACAGGGCCCAAGGCCTCGCAAGGCCTGGCCGCAGCCTCGTTCTCACCATGTGGCCCCTCACCCCCTGTCTTCCACCCTCTCTGGCTTTTGCCTTTTCCTGCTATGAGTCAGGCTCCCTTCCACCGCCGGGCCTTTGTCCGTGCTATTCCCTCTGTCTGGAATGCTTTTCCCTCCCTTCTCCGTCTAGTCAACTCCCACTTATCCTGCAGAGCCTGGCTCACGCTCCGCTCGCTCTGGCACGCAGGTGTCTGGTCCCTGTGCCCGTGCATGCAGTACTTGTGACATTCTGTTTTACAGACTATGCGATGAATATCTAACTCTGTTCCAGACGGGCAGCTCCATGAGAATAGGGGCCACGTCTTTTTTGTTTGACCTGTATCCCGAGCATCCCGCGCACAGTAGGTGCTCAGTAATATCTGCGGGAGGAAGGGCAGAAGGGAAGAAGACGATTTCGCCGTGGTCTGGAAATAGCGTGTGTCCTCTGGGATGTCACACTGACAACCTCATGCTAATGAGAAGCTCCAGAGCATGTCGGTTTAATGAGGTAGTTTTCTTTTGTGGGCGGAATCTTTTAAAATAAATGGAGGGGAAAGAAAAAACAGAAGGACTCCTCGATGAAGCGTTCAAAACCGGGGCGCCGCCTAATCCCTTTATTTCTCCACGTTGACTAAACACCTCTTGTTTGTTGGCGCTTTTACCTGCCCATCTCACGTAACCTCTGAGCAACCGCACAGGTAGGTCCATTACCCACTTTTAAATGAAAGAGGAGATAGACTCAGAGAAATTAAGTCATACGCTCAAAGGCACACAGCAAGAAAGTGGAAAAGCCAGGATTCGAACCCAAGTCTGTCTCACCCTAAAGCCAAATGCTTTCTATGCTTTATCCTGACTGTTCCCTCACCACCTACGGGCAGCCAGTTAATGGCAGGGGCGGGGAGCCCTGCCTCCCCCACCCTCTGTGCACATGTTACTGTATATTCTAATCACACAAAAGTATGGAAACCGTCGACACTCTAGAGAAGACGCGAACCAGCCTGAGGACATAGGAAAGAAAAGCTCAATCTGCGATAGTAAACTAAGCCCCCCAGAAAGCAGAGCCTGAGGGAAAGTGAGGTGCTAACGTTTTGGGCAGGGGAGACTCCGATGTCAAAGGAGCAGGTGGAGGGAAATAAAGGGGAGTCGGGGGAAGGCGGGGGAAGGCGGGAAGGCCAGTGCACGCTGGTCAAGCTGGTTCATTCCCCGGCAGGCCACAGCTTCATAAAAGAACGAGCCTGTGGTTTGGTCACTTGGAACGTTCTAGAAAGGCTATGTGGGGCCACTGTGTCTCAGAAGGTTGCATCAGTGTTGAGAGAATGACCCAGGGCCACTGCCCACCTCCATCCCTCACTGGGCTCTAACGTTCCATTTCTACATAGTGTCACGAGGCCGCTGCAGCCTCCGTGGGTCTGGACTCAATGGAGACGAAGACCAGATTAGGTGCCGAGTCACCCACCAGAGACGGAACGTGGCCACCCTGCCTCAGCCCCGGCCTCACGGAGCTCCACCCTGGGATGCTCCCGTTCACGAAACAAGGCCACCTCGACCTGTGAAACACAGCCCTCAGGTTGCCACCTTCCCTCCCTCACCCCCTATCCACCCCTCTCACAAGGTGTGCTCACTCTGGGTGGCATTGCCACCCAGAGTGAGCAGATTTGGTCTGGACGTGAGTGAACGTCCTGAGATGTTCTACACACACCGCATCTCGGCTGGCAAGGAGAAGTCTCTCTTTCTTGGCGAAGAAGGAGGCTGTAACCTGATGACCACCATCTTGTAGCCTCTAAAGAAATAATGAATCTGGGCAGCGATGATGAAGGCTAATTGGAGCCGAGCTGCTCCCGGCGCAGGCCCAGCACCGCAAAGCAACAAACCCAGATCCGGAAGCTTCTAGAGCCCACCACCAGCTTACAGGAAATACAGATGACAAAGGGACTTGTTGCATGCCACCAAGGGAATGCAATTAGCACAGTCAAGACTGTGGGAAACTGAGGGCAAATGACTGAGTTCCTTCCACAATAACAAATTCTAAGATGATGGAAAAAGACTTTATAGATTTTTTAAAGTCTTAGGAGACACATTAACTGATCGTGAAGTGAATTTTATTTGGATCTCAATTCAAACAAATAAACTTAAAAAAAAAGTATAAGACAATGGGAAAGTATAAACATGGGCTAGATGTTTGACTATTCAAGAAATTGTTATTGATCGTTTTGAGCTTTGATAATGGTATCGTGATTCTATTTTAAGAGAGGAGTTTTTTCCCATAGAAACAGAAAGTAGGGTGCTGGCTGCCAGAGGCTGGAGAGAGGGGGAAATGGGGTGATGTTGTTCAAAGGGCACAGGGTCAACTGTGCAAAATGAATGCGTTCTGGAGATCTGATATACTCAAGGTGACAACGGTGGACAATACCTTGTACTTGAAAGTCGCTAAGTTATAGATCATCAATCTCTTCAACACACACACACACACACACACACACACATACACACAAATAGTGATATACAAAGGTGGTAGACACGTTACTTAGCTGGATTGTGGTGACCGATTTCAACATATATGCACATTGACTTGTACACCTTAAACATACACAAGTTGTATATCTCAGTGGCATCTCAATAAAGCCGTTAAAGTGAACCAAAATGGGAGTTTTGCCTCAGAAATACACGCTGAAATATTTGCAGATGAAATGGTAGGGTGTTTGGGATTCACTTCAAAGCTGTCTGGGGTACAGGTGAATGGGGCTGTAGATGACAAAAGATTGTTCACAGATGACAATTGTCAAAGTTGGGTGATGGGCGTATTGGAGTTTGATGCACTATTCTTTCTACTATTTGTATTTGAGATATACCCTAATGCTTAAAAATTTTGAAAACTAATCTCTTCGACAAGATTCGTTAATAAATGTTTTTTTTTTCAGCACCTACTACATGTTGGGCACTATTCTAGGTGCCTGACATACATTAGCAACAGAACGAAGATCTCTGCCTTCTTGGAATCCACACCTGGGGGGAGGGGGGAGGCAGATTCTGAATAATAAACATCATAAATAAGCCAATTATATAGAACGTTAAAAACGCTGTAGGAAAAACTATGACCGGACTAAAGGGGTCGGGAGTTGGGGAGGGAGTGGGTTGTAATTTTCAGCTGGGTGGTAGGGACATTTGTGCAAAGACGTGATGGCCATGAGGGAGTTAGCTGAGGAGTATCCGGAGGAAAGGTGTGCCTAGGAGAAGGAACAGCCAGCGCGGTGGCCGCGAGGCAGGAGCGGGCCCACTAAGTTTTGGAGCGACAGCAAGGAGAGACCAGCGTGGCTGCAGCGGAGTGACTTTGGGGAAGGTTAAGTGCAGTTCAGAGGGAGAATCAGGGACGTGAGGGCGCCGGGACAAGGCCGCGGAAGGTGACCTTGGTGGGGCCTTTGGCTTTCACCTTGAACTCCGCGGGGAGCCACGCAGAGCTCCGCACAGAGCAGGGATGCCGTCTGAGCACCTGTCCGCAGAATCCCTTTGGCTGCTCTGCGGGGGGAAGTGGAAGCAGGAAGCCCATTTTAGGGTGCTCCTACGGGCAGGGGGTGGTGGCTAAGGCCAAGGCGATGACGGTGGAGACGGACAGAATGCCCGGATGTTGGATTTGTTTTCAAAGGAAAGCCACCGAGATTGCATGTGGAACGTGAGAGAAAGAACCAAGGATGACTCCGAGGTTTACAGCCGGAGCCACTGGAAGGCTGGCACACTAGGAGGTGGTGGCTTATTCCGGACATGCTGCACGCCAGGGACGCACGAGTCCTACGTCAGCTCCCTCAACTGAGACGGCGTGACGTACGACATCCAGATCTTAGCCACGTTCCATATCTACCTCCAGGGATACCAGGAAATACAGCTTCCATTCCGGATACCCGCCGGAAAACTGGAGGTTTTATTACTGAAGAACACGAAGAGAGTGGATATGAGGGTACCCAAAAGTGGTGTCTGCCATGCCCGTCCATCCAGCTGTCCCAAAGGGAGCCACAGCCCTTCTCCGCTGCTCGTTCTCAAGGAGGATCGGTTTTACCTCCTCACCAGAACAGCTCTCGGCTTCTCAGCTGGGGCTTTAGAGTCACACAAGCCTCAGTCCGAACCCCTGTTCTGTTCCTTCAAAGCCGTACGACCTCGCGCTTCCGCTCTGCGATCCTTGGCATAAGCCTGGAGTGCCACCGACCCCTCGCTTTTCCTGTCACTCACTCCTAGTCACACCTCAGAACCCAGTCCAAATGGCCCCACTTTGGGGAAGGCTTCCTGGACTTCGTCAGCGGGCCGTGTGTCCGCCTCGCTTCCTGACCCATCCTTCCCTAAGGACTCGGTCCGATCCATTTCTGTATGCCCAGCACGTACACCCAACATTCAGAACATGTTCCTTGAATTTCAACTGTTTCCAAACATTTGCATGTTTGCATGTAATAAGAATTAAATAAATGGTAGCTATTGTTATCACTGCGGTTATTATTATAATTATTTCGCTGTCATGTGCACAAAACGTATGCGATTGCCAGGCTCTTAGTCCCTGTGTTTGTAAAGCAAGTCAACAGAGTAAAAATTCACCCAAGAAAATCCAAACAGAGAAAAAGAGTTTTTGGAAAGTGGCCACAATAAGAAGGGGTGTTTCTGTGGGGGGGCCGGCTGCCCCATCGCAGCCAAACGCAGCTCCGTGTGCTGTGTGTGGAGTCCGGAGCATCATCGGGGCACGTCTGATAAAACTCCGTCTTCTTTCCACAGCCTTAGAGAGAGATTCGCTTGCAGCATCAAGCCTGCGTCTTAAAAAAGCAGCACATTAGCATCAAGGACGGGATTAATTAGGCTCCTTGGAAACCGTTCAAATGGAAGATTGCGCAGTTAGTTCTCTGGGCGGGTCAGGCTTTTCGCTCTTTTCTGCAGCTGTCCGGCAGTTGTCACCTTGTGCAGCCCGGGCTCTGGGGTCTGATGCCACCACAGAGGAGGGGTCTGCGTGGCCAGGCCTTCTCCCAGGGGTCCTGCGTCCTAGGACTGGGACCTAAGGGAAGTCCGGCATAGGCCCTGCCATCATCTGGCTGGGCTTCTCTGTCCAATGGGAGTGGTGCTCTCCATGGACGGGCCAAGCGGCCAGGAGGGTGAGAACTTCGGCCATCGACACATCCCCACCCAGTCTCACCACGGTGCTGGACCCTTAGGCTCTTCGTCACTTAGTATTCCTTTTAATTTTAGAGGAAAAGGCTATAGTCTTACTTTGAGTAGAAAAGAACAAGATTTTTAAATTCACAACCAAAAACTATTTAAATTTTTTTTTTTTTAATTTGTGAATCATCAAAAATCACCCCATTAACCAGCAAGGTATTATGTGAACCGAGCATTGGGAAAGACTGTAATGTTTTCTGTGGGGGGACCACTCCCCCACCCCCTCCTTGGGGACACCG
>NW_011889184.1:445974-450218 GCF_000151845.1 Pteropus vampyrus | reverse complement strand
CTTGCTTAATACCGAGCGCCCGGCTCTCCCGCAGCAAAATCACGTTGCGGCTGGAATTCCGTGGCCACGATTTTCTGCAAAGCGAGCGGCTTCACCACTTCCGTCTTTAGCGTGTGCCACCGGTGCCTTTAATCGGAGCTCGCATGGGTGGCCCAGTCCCTTACATTTCCCCTCCATGTGTTCATTCGCATGGCTCTGTTTTTAAGTCTTTTTACTTTGCTTGTCTTTAGACAAGGCCTGTGCCATGCACGGTCCCCGTGGCCTTCCCAGGGCTGTGGGATCCCGCACAGCCTAGCGGCCTGCCATGTTTGAAGGCCCCTGCTCCAGCGGATTTCAACTTCGATATGGCTTTTAAAGCCTGGCTGTGGATTTTATCTTTTCTCGTTTCTCCAGGACAGCGAACAGCTGAGTCAGCGTGGAGCGCGGCCTGATCCATCCTCCAAGGCGTCTCTCTCCAGACCCTGTGCCTTCACGGTGCACAGAAGACAACCTGCCTTTGTTCTTTGCTGCCACCCCCCACCAGCCCCCAAAAACAAACAAACAAACAAACAAAACCTTTTCTGTAGGCCGATGATTGTTTTATAATAAAATTCATTCTAAACTCTCAGGGTTTAAGGCAAAGGAAGCCCAGAGCCTGTCCCCGGTGGAGAAGGGTGTCCCATGTCTCTGTATAATTTAGTCATGGAATAAAGAGATTATCCAGCAGCCAGGAGGCAGGAATGGGGGGTTCTGGGGAGAGAGCAGGTCTCCACAGCCTGGGAGCCGGCTAAGCAAGCTGGGGGAGAGTGAGGAGGAGGAAAAAATAATTGTTTCTCTTACTCTTTTAAGTTATTTTGGTTGGACTAATAATCAAATTAACATGAGATGGAAAACAGGAGAAAATGATTAAATGTATTACGTATGGACATACAGGGGTTCCATAACAATATGAGGACAGATCGGGCCGTTAAGGCTTCTAAGCCCTCCTGAGCGGAGAAGGGAGGACTAGAAATTATGGCTGGGAACTTCCAAGGGCAGGAAGGCGATTCATGTGGAGATAGAAAAGCAAATATTTGGTACACAGATGTTTGCTGGGCGGTCTTTAACAATGGGACGCAGAGCGGACTAGAATCAAACGGGCCTCCCTGTCCATCGCACCTGGTTCCCGTTCACCTGTAGAGTCATCTACAAGGACGGCTCCCTTTCGGGAACAGGTCTCGGATCCAGATTTTCTTAGGCAGTTAAGGGAAGGTCAAAGGCTCTTTCTGAGTCTTTCATTTCTTAAAAATAAGCAGCTGAAAACAGTCGATATCCCAAGAGGCGTATTCGGGGATAGCAAACTCTGCTTCCCATCAAAAGCGGGGGGTGCAGGAGGCAGGTTTAAGAGCAGTGATTGGATTAACTCGTTTCCTGCTCTGAGCTCTAAGACCGTCATTTGTGACATCTCCCCTGTCCCAAAGCTCAGGACAAATCCGTAACACACCACGGGCAGTATGACAGGGCCCGGTGGGAAGGAAGGGGCAGAGAGGGGTGGCAGCCTCAGGCGGGGGAGCTAACGGGGTCGCTGAGCCTGCTGAGGGCAAGACTGGCGTAGGGTCACCAAGAGAATGTGAGATGCCCCTTGGGAATTCCCAGAAGGAATCCCCAAAGTGTGTGACAGGAGCTCGAGACACTTTATTGATATTAAATGTGGCCCCAGACAACCAGGCCCAGCTAGGTTCTTCTTTCTTAGTGGAAAACCCAGAAAAAGGGGTCCAATGCTCAGCCTTCTAGAATGTTCCTGCACTGCTCAGACAAGGAGGCTCGGAGGTCATGAATGCATTGGCCAGCGCTCAGGGTCCCCGGCTGGCTGCTGTCTTGAGATGGTTCTACTTCCTCCCCGAGGCAGAGGAGGAACCTCTTTTCAGGCATCCGAACCCAGGGCTGGTTTCTATTCTTGGTGCCAGCACACCACATACCAGAAGCAACACAATTCCCACCTAAGAAGGCAGAGTCAGCCTCGGTGTGGTGTGGGGGGTGGGGTGGGCATGCAGCCCGGCCGCTGTCTGCCCCCTGGACCAGGCCTGCAGGGCCAGGGAGGAGAGGGGCAGTCCGGGAGTGGGTGTTGCCCGCCCTCCTCCAGCTCGCCTGTGGCCCTGGGCAGTCACATCACCTAGCTGGAGTTGTTTCTTCACGTGGAAGACGCGGGTGGTGATACCTGCCTGCTGAGAGCGTAGGAGGAGATGCAGGTGAACAGCTGATCCAGGGGCAGGAGCCTTAGTTATAGGCACTTGTGACAGGCACGAAGCTGAATGCCTGACCTGGAGGTGTTAGGGCTGATGTCAGAGCAGCCGGCCAACCCTGCTTCAGGGCAGACCCTGGCGCCAGATAGCCCTGCCATTAGCAAGTCAGGCAGTCCCCAGGGACAGGGAGGCTGTAAAGTTTCCGGACCACAGAAGCTCATCCTCAGCCCGGACTCAGGCGTCTAGCTGTCCAGCCTGGCTCAACAACCATTCAGCAGTGAGGTTGAGTTCTGCATGTCTGTCATGTTGGGGACAGGAGCTGCTCCCAGCTCCTGCTCTCTCGGCCAAGCCTTGTTATCCGTCCCCATCAGCAAGGCACAGGCCAGAGCGAGTGGCCATGGTCTTGGGAGTGAGAAGGGGCAATGGCCGACTCTGCCATCTCCTACCAGCAATAGGACCGTAAACAGCCACCTCCCCTTCCTGAGTCTCCTTTGCTCATCTGAAAAATGAAGGAGATGCTGCCTGACAAGGCCTGAGAAGTAAACGAACCCCAGTTCTTTTCTCGGCAGCATGCAGCCTCTCTGGGGTTCCAAGTTTATCTCGTCCCTGCCAGCTGCCTGTCCCCAAACAAATGACGTGATGGTCTCGGTTACGCCCAAGAGAAGGGTTCGCCGAGAGAAGCTCTGTCTTCTGCCCTCCGCCTTCTCCTTGAGAATGGGACATGGGGAGGAGAGTTGGGGCCCTGACACCCCCAGAGTGGGCTCCAGGCCCTGAAGTGAGAGAGGCTTGGTACCCCATTAATTGCGACAGGGGCTTGGCATCTCAACCAGGTGTAGAAGGACGTGGGTGTCCCAGCCAGGCAGACAGAACAGTGGGGTGAGGAGGCAGGAGCTGGTTTTACGAGGGTCTAGGGTGGATTTTGTCTACACGGCAGAGCCATTACGAGGGTGGCAGTGTTGGAGCTGGGGCGGCCCACTCAGCTCTCCCGTGACGGATAGGCTTGTAAGGGTGGTGGTGACAGCCCACAGTGCATCTGGACTGGTGCAGTGGCCAGTGCCTGGTGAGGCCTGAGACAGGCCGGTTGGACTCCTTAAAAAGAGGCAGGAAACCCATCCCAAACTGACTTCATAGCCACCGAAAAAAAGAATGATGGGGGTTATTGACCTTGTTAAAATTCTGGAGCTGGCAGCTTCAGGTGCTACTTGATCCAGGGGCTCGAGTACTCACAGGGCATGTTCCGTTCTGTCCCTCTCTTGGCCCCATGTCCCAGTGTCTTTCCATCCTGGCAGTGAGATGTCTACACAGCTCCTGAGCTTGCCCAGACCCTCCTCTTCCGAGCCCAGCGGGACAGGTATAAATGCCTCCTCCGGGGGCCGCAAGCATGGCCCCTGCGTTTGCTCTGACCCAAGGTGATTGTCGTGACCGAGGCTCGTGCCCAGTCCTTGGGCCGGTCACTGGGCCTGGGAGAGAGCGGGGGATGGTATGTGCTGGCCGGCCCAGGTGAGTCCCACCCCTGACACTGAAGCCAAGGTCCCTGCAAACACTATGGGGCCAGGCCGAGTCCCCAGATTAGAACCAGGAACTGTTACAGCACAGAGGGTACACGAATATCGGACAGGCGTTTAGTGGCCCACCTAGTCCACAGCAATTAGAGTGGATCAGATGCGTTTGGTGGTTCCAGTAAAATCAGGCGTCCGGACGCCCACGTGGCCCTGACCCCCAGGAAGGTCCTCTGAGACTCGGCCTCACTCTGGGGATGCAGGAGGCCTTTGTGGCTGTGCCTCAGTCCCAGGGCACTCTTCACCCCTAATTATAAAGCGGGGGTCCCCTTATGCGGGAGGCTCACGCCGGGTTCGTCACGGAAATGGCTCTATTCTTGGGAGACCCGAACCGAGTCTGTCTTTGTAATCACAGATATCCAATTATCTTCTCTCTAGAAAGAGCGCGTGCGGAGACCACTTTCTCCAATTAATTGGTGCAATTGCCTGTGCCGGGACTTTCGGGGGCCCGAGATCAGAGTTCTGTCTGGGGAGCCAACGGGGA
>NW_011889184.1:440332-442594 GCF_000151845.1 Pteropus vampyrus | reverse complement strand
GACTTTTCAGCTCACCCCATCCAGTACCACGACCCCAACCATCCTCCACCCACAGGGTCTACGATCTTACCAACTTCACTGTCCCTGAGCCCCTGCATGTCCCCTCTTTACCTAAATGTCACAGTCAGCCACGATTGTCCTTCCTTTAAAACAGTCTTAACTCCCTTGACCTGAGCTCTTTGGCTTACTTCTGGGTTTTTGCAGCTTAATGATTAAAAGCAAGGAAGGACAGGTGGGCTTTTCGATATCTTGGCCAAGAAATGATGCCATCACTTCCATTCACGTTTCATCAGCCAGGACTGGTCACTTGTCTGAGGCAGCTTCGGAAGTATAGTGTCCGTGTCCCGCTAGGGGGAGGAGAGCCAGTTTCGGTCAGCCCTAGCAGCGGCCACAGTGCGAGCCAAAGGATGCAGGTTAGGGGGCGGATGGGGAATGTGGAGAAGCCGAGATGCCATGAGAACGCCCTGCAGGCAGGTGCGCCGCTCTCTTCCCCTGCCCCTCCCCCAACCACCCATTGTTTTGACATCTGTCAAGAATGGCAAGCGTAGACCCGGGAGGGGAAGAAAGAGTTTTCCTTTACCTTCAAATCTCACGGTTCTAATTTTACTCCTGCCTTTCTCTGCCACGGGCATGAGCTCAGACCAGAATTATCTAAAGAATTCACAGTGGAATTTCGCCTCAGACTCCACATGTGCGGTGTTCTTGGATTCCCTTTTCAACCAGGCAGAGACGGTTAAAAAGATGAATTCTTGCTTTATTGTCAGAAAGTTCAAAACAAGTGAATCCACAAAGAGAGCTCTTGGCAAAAGCTTCGAATCTGGAATTAGACAGACAGTAGAGACTTCAAGCTCCTGGCTGTCACTGAGTGATCGCCATGAGCTCAGTTTACCTCTCAGAGGCTCCTTTGCCCCCATCTGTAACATAAGGTGATGACATCTGCCAGGCGTGATTGTTGTAAAGATTCGATACCACACGTGTACCCACTGGTCCTCGCTAAGGGCGTGTCCCGTCCCTTCTTCTTCTAAGAGTGATCATCCTACAAGAATTGCACCGGCGATCTGCCAGGCACATGGAGAAGAGTCGGTGAGACTTGGCAGAATCATATATTAAAGACGAAGTGGGACTTTCCTTGTCCTTGTATTTCCTTATAGGCCTGGTCCCCTCGTTCATCTCAACAGACGGCCTCCGGGGGTGTCTGTGGGGAAATGGTGGACGATGGTGCCCGCGGGCTGCTTCCTCACGTCCTAGTTCAAGGCCGTGGGAGCTGTCCCGCTACTACTATAAATCAGGCTTGTAAGGTGCAACCCACTTCCCCAGGGGACCTGTGGGTGGAAGGGCACATGGACAGCCTTTGGGGGACAGAGATGACCTCTGTTCTCGGAGGCCCAGAGAGGGGAAGTGACCCGTTCAAGGAGACAGGCGTTTTCATCCAGGCCTGTGCTCCTTCTACTTGTCCCTCCTGCAGTGTGACAGATGCCCAGGTGACAGACATGTCGTCCCCACCTTCATATACTCTGCCTTCCTCACCAGGCTCCGCTCTGGCCCCTGGCTGCTGGCTAATTGATGATGACTCATGGACCAGGCCAAACATGGAAGCAGGAGGCCCAGATACTAATTAGATCTTCCCTCTCCAGAAGGAAAGTCATGGAGCCTTGTTCTTATGATAATTACCAATGGAGAAGTGACATCCTGCGAACGAATCCGCCTCCTCTTCTGAGCTCTCACTTTGTGCCAGATCCTTTGTGCACTCCGTCACCTCCAACCCCCTTCCCTATCCTGCTCCCCCCACCCACCCCCGAGTCCTATGAAATCGATGCTTTATCGCGACATCTTAGAAGCGTGAAGTAACTCACCCAGAGCCTCGGGTGGGCATTGGGCAGGGCCAGGCCTCTGTCCCAGGACAGAAACACTCCCTGTACCCAGCACCGTCCCTGAGCCCCACGAGGTGCACGACATGCGTGTCTTGAGCTGCACTCAACATTTTCGGCCATGCAAGGCTTGACAGAAATATTGCCATGTCTTCACCCATCCGCCTGGTGCAGCTATAGATAAATAATTGATTTTTTTTTTTTTTGACAGAGGGATTTATCTACACAGATTGATCAGTTTATGCATCTCCCCCTTCTGAGTCATTCTGAGAAGATTTTTCTCAGCACCAGCCTTAGGAGAGGTCGTGGCCTTTTTAATTGAGATTGTTTGCAGAGACTGAATATATTCGATTATCTTCCTCAGAGCAAAGTACAGGAATCAGAGTCAGGGTGC
>NW_011889184.1:436628-440282 GCF_000151845.1 Pteropus vampyrus | reverse complement strand
GGGGAGCGGGGATGAACTCAGATCCAAGAACAGCTACAGAACGTGGGGTCTCAAGGGTAGCCCTCGGAGGGCACACTTTCTTGACAGTGTGCCAGCATCTTATCATGTTTCATTATCAGCCTTAGACTGGCCTCCCAGCCAAAAGACCAACTAGTTACCTCCAGCCACCAAATGTCTGTCACACTTATCCTATGAGCATCACAGAGGCCTCCAGGCATGGCTGAGACTGAGCAGGAGACTCTGAAATCCCAGCTTCCCGGTGTCTGTTCATTCGTTTGTAAATTTCTGCTGAGCATCGGGCAGCAGGCGATGGGATGTAAAAATTCAAAGCACTGTCTGGGAGAAGCAGGCACAGAGAAGGACTTTGGGTAGAGTAAGTGTCAGGGAGACAGGGAGGGCAGTGACAGGAAAAGTAAGGGTGATTATTTCTATTTGGGGAAGTCAGGGAAAAGCTACCAGGAAGTGATTTCAAAGACAGATTTTTAAAAGATGACTACTTATCCTGAGGACAAGCAGGGGACAAGTAGAGAAAGGCATTCTAGACTGACAGGCAGGAAGCCATTCAGGGCAATTATGTTTGTCAATTATTCCTCAATGCAGTTGTGGGGGGAAGTTTTCATTTTATTTTAAACTAAGGAAAAATTGATATAATAACAATGAATACATAATGATGAATCCATTCTGAATTATGTTGATTTGTATACCAACAGTCACAATAATTTATATATTATATATGTATACATATATGTGTGTGTGTGTGTGTGTATTTATATATATATATATATATATATATATAATCTCCCCGCCCCCCCAACTGAGGAAAGGGACCCAGAAGGTAAAAGTGCCCAGAGCCCATGAAAGTACCATGTGGCCCTTCTACTTCTCTCAAGGAAACCTGTCCAGTTGCCTCAGACTGTCTGTCCCTCTTTGGACATTTATTAATGACTTGTACAAAGTAAATTGGTCAATACTTACATTTATTTTTCATGATTGCTTGTCATCTCCCCCACCAGGCTACACATCCCGTAAGAGTGGGGATCGCCAGCATCCTGCACATTGTTGTAGATGAATGAACGAATGAATGAACGAACGAATGAATGAATGAATGAATGAGTACGTTTTGTGAATTTTGTCCTGGATGACGTCTATCCTTTTTCTGCAGCTTTGCGTCCTTTAGGCATCAAGAAGATGCTCCCTGCAGCCTTGAGTCTGGAGGACGGTCGTCCCCAGGGAGTCACCGAGGTGGGGACTGATCTGTTGGGTCACCAGCCGCGGGTGGCTCTCTAGGGAAAGAGACTCAGCCCGCTTGCATTCTAGTTCTGATGCCCTCGCTCTGTCCTCACATTACGGCGGCGTAAGGGCTTCGGGCGTAACTCCGGGCAGATTCATCCGCACTCGGGAACAGCGTTTGCAAGGATTTCACCCGCGCTCGCTTGTCGAAAACGACTCCTTCCAGGTTTTGTCGCCTGGAAATTGCCTTTCCTAGAGTTGTTTCTCTTCACGTGCATTTGGGAAGTCCTCGTGACTGGTTGGTTGGCTCATCCGTTCGTGTATTTTGTAAGTATTTATTGGCACCTGTTCCACAGGTGCAAAGAATTTATTGAAGGTGGGGAGGGCTGACTGGAACCGAGCAAGGTCTTTACGAATGTCCTTTTGTCCCTGCCCCCTCCATCCTGCCACCCGTGGAGAATTTCTGCTGTCACCTCTTCCCCATTTCATCTGTATCCTTGTGTCATTCTCTCTGCCCCCTCCCCGCCTTGAACCGCTCTGAAGTCAAAAATCTTCTCCCTCCATTAAGCAGAATAATTCTCTTCCCTCCAGGTCTTTCTTTACTTAACAGGATCCATTCTTCTCTCTCTCTCTCTCTCTCTCTCTCTCTCTCTCTCTCTCTCTCTCTCTCTCTCTCTCTCTTCCTCATTCTTCTTTGAAAGAAGTTGTGAATGTCTTCAGAACCCTAAATGGAAGCATCACGGGCGCTTTGTAGGCTCTTCCCGGCCACTTGCTCCAGGGTCACACCTGGCCCTCGGCATCACCAGAACCTGCAACGACAACCCCTCCAAAATCTGGGTTGCAAGATCTTCATCTTCCTCACCCGCCTCCCGACTTTTCAGCTCACCCCATCCAGTACCACGACCCCAACCATCCTCCACCCACAGGGTCTACGATCTTACCAACTTCACTGTCCCTGAGCCCCTGCATGTCCCCTCTTTACCTAAATGTCACAGTCAGCCACGATTGTCCTTCCTTTAAAACAGTCTTAACTCCCTTGACCTGAGCTCTTTGGCTTACTTCTGGGTTTTTGCAGCTTAATGATTAAAAGCAAGGAAGGACAGGTGGGCTTTTCGATATCTTGGCCAAGAAATGATGCCATCACTTCCATTCACGTTTCATCAGCCAGGACTGGTCACTTGTCTGAGGCAGCTTCGGAAGTATAGTGTCCGTGTCCCGCTAGGGGGAGGAGAGCCAGTTTCGGTCAGCCCTAGCAGCGGCCACAGTGCGAGCCAAAGGATGCAGGTTAGGGGGCGGATGGGGAATGTGGAGAAGCCGAGATGCCATGAGAACGCCCTGCAGGCAGGTGCGCCGCTCTCTTCCCCTGCCCCTCCCCCAACCACCCATTGTTTTGACATCTGTCAAGAATGGCAAGCGTAGACCCGGGAGGGGAAGAAAGAGTTTTCCTTTACCTTCAAATCTCACGGTTCTAATTTTACTCCTGCCTTTCTCTGCCACGGGCATGAGCTCAGACCAGAATTATCTAAAGAATTCACAGTGGAATTTCGCCTCAGACTCCACATGTGCGGTGTTCTTGGATTCCCTTTTCAACCAGGCAGAGACGGTTAAAAAGATGAATTCTTGCTTTATTGTCAGAAAGTTCAAAACAAGTGAATCCACAAAGAGAGCTCTTGGCAAAAGCTTCGAATCTGGAATTAGACAGACAGTAGAGACTTCAAGCTCCTGGCTGTCACTGAGTGATCGCCATGAGCTCAGTTTACCTCTCAGAGGCTCCTTTGCCCCCATCTGTAACATAAGGTGATGACATCTGCCAGGCGTGATTGTTGTAAAGATTCGATACCACACGTGTACCCACTGGTCCTCGCTAAGGGCGTGTCCCGTCCCTTCTTCTTCTAAGAGTGATCATCCTACAAGAATTGCACCGGCGATCTGCCAGGCACATGGAGAAGAGTCGGTGAGACTTGGCAGAATCATATATTAAAGACGAAGTGGGACTTTCCTTGTCCTTGTATTTCCTTATAGGCCTGGTCCCCTCGTTCATCTCAACAGACGGCCTCCGGGGGTGTCTGTGGGGAAATGGTGGACGATGGTGCCCGCGGGCTGCTTCCTCACGTCCTAGTTCAAGGCCGTGGGAGCTGTCCCGCTACTACTATAAATCAGGCTTGTAAGGTGCAACCCACTTCCCCAGGGGACCTGTGGGTGGAAGGGCACATGGACAGCCTTTGGGGGACAGAGATGACCTCTGTTCTCGGAGGCCCAGAGAGGGGAAGTGACCCGTTCAAGGAGACAGGCGTTTTCATCCAGGCCTGTGCTCCTTCTACTTGTCCCTCCTGCAGTGTGACAGATGCCCAGGTGACAGACATGTCGTCCCCACCTTCATATACTCTGCCTTCCTCACCAGGCTCCGCTCTGGCCCCTGGCTGC
>NW_011889184.1:433467-435418 GCF_000151845.1 Pteropus vampyrus | reverse complement strand
ATGGCCACCTCCCGGTCTCTGTACATCATCTTCCCTCTATATAAACCTGTGTCTAAATTCCCCCTTTTGCAAGGCCACCGGTCATAAGGACGCACCCTGATCTACCAATAGCTTCCTTTATAGCCCCTGCTTCTCCAAAGACTCACCATCCAGCAACAGAAAACTCCACAGGAAAAGAAGCATCGATAATTCTGAAACAGGTGAAACTATCCCAAATCTTCCTTAAAGTAAGGAAAATTAAAACTGCTTGGAAAAGCTGTTTTTCACCAATCAGGTTGACAAAGATCAAGGTAACTTCCTGTGCCATGAGGCTGCGGGGGAAACAGACACACACATCTCTTGCTGGTGGGGGGGTAAAGCGATTCACTCCCCGGAGGAAATTGGGCTCTACCTGTCAACATCACAAATGCATACTCCAAAGGATCCAGAAATTGCGCTTCTGAGTATTTATCTCTCAGCTCTCCCCGTCACGCTGTGCAAAACGCTGTGGATACTGAGTTCTGTGTTTCGGTACTGGGGTATCAAAAGATTCATCGAAACACCCTACGTGCCCATTCATAAGAGATCATTTCAAACAAATCACGGTAGAAGCCATACAATGGAGTGCCCCCAAAAGGAATTGTTTATGAACTGATGTGAACTAAATAGTGGAAAAGGAACGCACAATGCAGAACAGAGGGCAAACTCTGCCTTGATCTGTGTGGAGACTCACTCTGTGTCTGTGGGGCACGTGTGGATTGTCGGGCTGGCGGTTGGGGGCAGGGAATCGGGGCTAGAAAAGCTGCTTTTAAAGTCTGTTCTGCGTGTAGGAATTACCTATTTTAGAATACGTTTAATTACAAAGAAAAGTCTTACCCTAAGGCGCAGGCCCGGTTTGTGGCTTATTCCTCCAGGCAAGACTTGGATCTTTTAATTGTTTCCCACATAAATTCAATTAATTTTTATTCCCTTTTAATGAATCCATATTAAACCGGTGCCAGCATGGGGGTGGTGGTGACAGGAAGTTTGGAGAAGCAACAGGGATCAAATGTCACTCCCTTCCCGCCCCCCCCGCCCCCCCCACGCTCCCTGCTCTGGTGATTAACCCTTTCCTCTCCCATGTTCCCACTATGTTCTGGGACTCTGATAACTCAGGCCATACAGAGTGACAGGCATTCGTCACTGAGTCTGAGGCAGACGGACAGGCCTTGGACAGAGATGGCTTGGAACTCCCGTCTGGCCACACACAAGCTGTGTGACCTCGGTGGCCGGGGCAGCCTCTCGGTTGCTCCGTGACATGGAGGGGGATGTGGCTCCCTTCGTGTGGTTGTTCTAATTTTACTCCTGCCTGAACCATAGGGTGGACCCTATGGTTTTAGGGGAGCCAGGCCTTCCTTGTCGGCGTGGAGGCATTGAGGCCAGCCGATGGTGTGCGCGTCCCACTGCCCAGGCTGTGCCTGAGAGACGCCATCAGGACCCCCTCGTAGGGGGACAGGAGGTGAACTCTCTGTCTCCTGTAGAGAGGTGAGGTGATGACAGGTCATGAATTATCTTCTGCTCTCACAAAAACATGTGTCAAAAGCCAGCCAACCCAGCCCCAGTGCTGTAGACACACAACGAGAGCTGCCTCTGCCACCTGGGGTCACTCTGCCACCTGGGGTCCCTTGGTTTTGGCCAATTTAGGAAATTTCTGGCACCTGCAGGAAAAAAATGTCATTTGCTTGAGTGGGGGAGGTGCTAGGTCCCAAAGCGGGGAGGGTATCCTTAGATCCTCTCACTAAGAAACCCGGCACGGGGGACAGTGTGACTGTCTCAGACAGAAAGCGTGGAAGGGAGAATGTGCACACCCCGTGTCCCCGCTCCTGAAGTTTCCGCATCAGTGGGGACACGGGGAGGGGAGGAGAAGGTGACAATTCAGGATAATAAAGGGCAGGAATTTAGAGAGAGCCTGGGATAGGAAACCAACCCAGGG
>NW_011889184.1:429171-432222 GCF_000151845.1 Pteropus vampyrus | reverse complement strand
CCTAGAGGTTCAGCCCTGTCTCCTGGAGCTTTGTCCGCCAGCTTCCCGAGGGCAGCCCCCGCCCTGCCCCATCCTCGTCTTCCCCCGTCACCAAAGCAGGGACTTGCAGATCAACCCGACAATCTGGAGTCGAGGTGACCCAACGAAACAGACGCGCCGCCGGGGCCTCCCTGACAAGCAGACGGCTGAGACTGTCCTTCCGGTCCATTGCGGATGTCTCTGGGCTGCAGTCGCGTCCTCAGGGGATGAGGTGACTCCCACAGCGTTCAGCACATGCTACGACCCGGCCCCCAACACCGTCCCCATTAGTGGGGGCTCGTCAACTTCCGGCTCAGGAGGACTCCAAGGGCCCATTTAGCAAGGAAAGAACCGGGGCAGTTCCTGGGGCTCTGTTCCATTGCTCCCTCGGAACTTGGGGAGAGGACCGTTTCTTTCCCAGAATGCATCACTTACCGTCAGTATTTCGAGGGAGGACGTCAGAGGCCAAGCCGAGGTCAGCACTCACTGGCCAGCACTCTGAGTAATTCATTAATTGCCCTTCCTCCTGGCAGGCCAGGCGTGCAGCCCGTTCCCCCCGCTGTTAGTTAATTCACTGTAGCCGGCACCGACTGGCATCACGCCTGCTTGCTTATGACACCGGGCGACAAGCGTCTACTCATCTCTCTCGCCGAGAATGCGAGCTCCCGTCTCGTTCCTGCATGGAAAGCACGGCCCTGCACTCCTCTTGACCTTGGCCTTGCACGAGGTCACCCACAGAGCAGGTGTTCCACAGAAATTCGATGAATGGCAGCTGGGCTCATTCATTCATTTGATAAATATCCGGCAACTATGCTACACCGTGCTCTGCTCTGGACTCTGGGTTTGTCTGATTCGGTGGCCAACAAATAAAGAAGCGAACGAAGACCTCTCATGGTTCCAGGAAAGCCGCTTGGCCAGCTCCCTTTCTGGGTGTCGGCTTCCTCCGCTACCGCCGCCCTATGACCAGCTTCTCGGAAGAGTTGATAGCCTTGATCGGCATGTAGCCCTGAAGGAAACAGATGCATAGCTTGCTGAGCGCCAGATGTGAGACAGAAGTGATCAGTCTTGGGGACATTAGCTGTTGGTCTGTGCTTGTCACAGATGGAAGAACAGATGTGGATCAGTGCTGATGAGTGCACCCATGGCCCTCGGCGGGCAAACGAGAGGCCGAGGCTAAGGCAGGGCAGGCCGACGAAGGGCGTGACCTTGGTTCGGACTCAGGTCTTGCTCTGCAGCTGCCTGCGGCCTCTCTTAGAAGCTGTTAACCTCCCCCAGGGTGCCTCACCTCCCATCGATTTGTGAGACTTGCAGGATCAGGCTCAAGACTATCGGTAGCACAATGGTTAGCGTCCGCATTCTGGAGCCCAGCGGCCTGCATTCGAATCCTTGTTTACTCTTTCCAGGTAGGAACCTTGGACAAAGCATTGCTTGTCAGTTTTTTTCATACAGAAAAATAAGTAATCTTTTTTTATATATATAACAATACATTTTCAATAAGGAGTAGTTATCAACATGTAATCGCCTGGCCCACAGTAAGAGTGAATATAGCCCTTGGGGAGTTCATTTGAATAACTGACCTCCTCCCTACCCAAATTCTCAGGCGTTCCTAATTTTCTCCCTCCGTTAGACAGAATAACTCACCCTCTGTTCTGTCCCCTAAACTTCAAGCCCACACCCATCACAGGCTCGGCAGAGCAAAGAGCCCCCTGAGTCACAGAATTCACTTTGTTTTCTCTCTCTCTCTCCCTCGTGTGTGTGTGTGTGTGTGTGTGTGTGTAAGGAGCACCAGTTGCTAGCATGCCAGCCTAGAACCCGAGGGTGCCTGACCTTCACCTCGCTAATTGTCCCAGGTATGGCAGGGAAGTCGTGTCCTTGTTATGTTCATGCCGGTACAGGCATGTTTTTGTTCTGGCTTCAGCTCCCCACAGCTTCCGCTCTGGGCATCACCCACGCCAGTTTCTCTAGGCACCATGGGGAGCCACCTCCTCACCCTCAGCACGGAAAGGCCACGCACCAGCGGGAGCCTTCTGTGGCAGGGGCCCTGCAGGGCGGGACTCTAGTGTTTCCTTTGAAGTGCCCGACTCACTCTTGGAGCTGCTGCAAAGTCGACCAGGAAAGGGGATGGGACAGGAGGGCCTGAGGGTCTCCTCCTCCACCAGGGACACTGGGATGTGTCTCAGCCATGGTGGCATCTGAGTAAGACCTGCGAGAGGGCTCCCCCCAGCCCTCCCTCCCCTCCTGGGCTTGTGGATCACTCAAAAATAATAGTGACTGTCACAAATCCCTGCCACATAAACAAGAGAGGACACATGGCTTTAATAAAAGGACACCGGTCGGAGCAGACATGGCAGACATGAAAGGAGAGATGGCAGGGGTCGGGTGTGGGCAGGGGGACTTCCTGGCTGGGTCTGAAAATCAAACTGACAAAGACAGATCAACGGGAGAAAAGCAGACAAATCTACTGAATTTTTGCGTGTATTTGGGGACCTTCGCAGGAGGGTGGAGACCTAAAGGATTGGTCAGAGCAGGAAGCTCTTACATGATCTTTTAGACAAAGGAAGAATTGACAAGACGCAGGGGTTTGGCCAGGGGCGGTAAATGGGAACATGACATGGGGGGGATCAGGTGGGCCCTGTGCTGCAGGAGGGCGGGCAGGGCCGGAGCCGCAGAAAGGGGGCCCAGAGTCCCCTCCCGATGGTCTCTGAACGCCTCCCAGAAGAGTTTAACTGTGTTCTGCAGCCGCTAAGCTCTCGTTCAGGGATTTCAACGAGGGAGCTGGGTCTCTGAATCGGGAGTCCCCTCAGAAACACTCCTGGGACCTGTGATCCCGCCTCCCTCCTCCTGAGTCCTGTCACCTCCTCGGCCCCTGCCCCACCGCAGCCTCAGCTGCATGGTGTTGGCATAAGAAAATCACGCGTGATTCCAGCGGAGACCCAGCCAGGGCCAAGGAAAAACGGTGATGCTGTTAGAGTCTCAGATTTCTTTCAGAATTCTCCCGTCCACCCTTTCTCCCTAAAAAAGAAAAAAAAAAAA
>NW_011889184.1:426394-428593 GCF_000151845.1 Pteropus vampyrus | reverse complement strand
GACAAATCTACTGAATTTTTGCGTGTATTTGGGGACCTTCGCAGGAGGGTGGAGACCTAAAGGATTGGTCAGAGCAGGAAGCTCTTACATGATCTTTTAGACAAAGGAAGAATTGACAAGACGCAGGGGTTTGGCCAGGGGCGGTAAATGGGAACATGACATGGGGGGGATTAGGTGGGCCCTGTGCTGCAGGAGGGCGGGCAGGGCCGGAGCCGCAGAAAGGGGGCCCAGAGTCCCCTCCTGATGGTCTCTGAACGCCTCCCAGAAGAGTTTAACTGTGTTCTGCAGCCGCTAAGCTCTCGTTCAGGGATTTCAACGGGGGAGCTGGGTCTCTGAATCGGGAGTCCCCTCAGAAACACTCCTGAGACCTGTGATCCCGTCTCCCTCCTCCTGAGTCCTGTCACCTCCTCGGCCCCTGCCCCACCGCAGCCTCAGCTGCATGGTGTTGGCGTAAGAAAATCACGCGTGATTCCAGCGGAGACCCAGCCAGGGCCAAGGAAAAACAGTGATGCTGTTAGAGTCTCAGATTTCTTTCAGAATTCTCCTGTCCACCCTTTCTCCCTAAAAAAGAAAAAAAAAAAAAAAGCACTGCCAGCCTGTAATTGGGCTTTGCAGGTGTGGGTGTGGGATTTATGGGGCTACAGTGATCCCTTTGATGGGGCTTCCTTGTGGGGTGCAGAGACCCAGCCTGCCTCTTGACAAAGGAAGACCCCGGATGGAGGGAGAGGGAGGGAGTGGGGCTGAGACAGGACGAAATGCCCACGTTGCCCTCAAGGCAAACTGTGTCCCCTCCACATCTTAATTGTGCAGGAAGCCTGGTCCCGCCTTGGCTTGGGTGGTGGTAGGAGGACCTCAGCTCTGAGAGCCCCTGGGAACTGCTGAGGGTGTCAGGGTAACCCCACACTCCCCGAGTGAGATGTCTGCACATGGAGCCAGTGTATGACCTGGGAGTGTGGTGATGGCAAAGCCTGAAGCGGGTCACGATGTGTCGCCTTCATCCCCACCTACCTGCCCTTGTCCGTCCCTGCTCCCCAGTTGGGTCTGGGGGCCAGAGTCGCCGAGCCTGGGAAGGAAATTATGCACCATGGCTGAGGCCTGACACAGCGCTGGGGCCTCAGACACGGTGCACACGGGCTGAGAGGCGAAATTCCAACCTCACCTGACGAACCCGCGGACCCGGACTGATCTCTTAGTATGTGGTGCCCTCCACCCCAACCAGACGCTGCTCCCCCCCGCCGCTCTCTCGGGTCTCGGCTCCAGCGCCCCGTTCTCAGCAAAGCTTTCCTTGGCCGTCCTACTTAAAAATGAACACCCCTTCCCCTCGCACACGTGTGCACACACACACACACACACACACACACACAGGCACAGACACGCAGGCACACACACACAGGCACACTCACACTCACACTCACACACACTCACACTCACTGCCACCCTTCCCCTTCCTGCTCTACTGCGTCTCAGCACTGACCGACAAGACATAGACATAGTCGCATTGAGCACGTAAACGTTTTTCTCGTAGTAACAGTTGCGCCTTTATAAGTCACTCGTGTCCCAGGCTCTTCGTTCTCAGCTGCTTCCTCGTGACACCCTCAGGACGCGGCGGCCCTCACCGTGCTCGACACCTGTTGCTCCGGCTCTGTGGCAGGAGCAGACAGGCCTGCTGGGTCTCAAAGTGTCAGCTGATGTCCTGTCGGAGGCCTGTGGCTCTCAGTACAGTGGGTCTCCTTGTGCCTGTAGGACCGAGGTCCCCGTTTTCTTGCTGGCTGCTGGCTGGGCTGCTCTCAGAGGCCATTGCTTCTCCCCGGGCCTCAGTTCTTACACTGCGAAGTGGGTGCAGCACCCCACTCCCTGCAAGGCTCTTCCGGTTGAGGTGTGGGGACTTCCTGACACGTGGCGGGCATCCTAGAAGCAAATCGTACCCTCCCACTTCTGGTGGAGGAAGGTTCTGGGCTTCGCCTCACTGTGGCCGGAACCTGTTGGTTTGATACTTGGGCAATGTGCCTCCTTCTCAACCTGTCACCGTGGAGGCTCTGCGTTAGCCATCTACTGCCCCACGCGCCCCTCCTCACGCTCGCCCATGGCCCCCTCTCTACCCTGGAGACTGACGGATCCCGTGGTCAGACCCCAGGACTGAGGGTCACCCTGCTCTCCCAGGCCTGGCCCCTCTGAGCCTCCAGGCCTACATGGGTACAG
>NW_011889184.1:419174-426344 GCF_000151845.1 Pteropus vampyrus | reverse complement strand
CCACGTTGCCCTCAAGGCAAACTGTGTCCCCTCCACATCTTAATTGTGCAGGAAGCCTGGTCCCGCCTTGGCTTGGGTGGTGGTAGGAGGACCTCAGCTCTGAGAGCCCCTGGGAACTGCTGAGGGTGTCAGGGTAACCCCACACTCCCCGAGTGAGATGTCTGCACATGGAGCCAGTGTATTACCTGAGAGTGTGGTGATGGCAAAGCCTGAAGCGGGTCACGATGTGTCGCCCTCATCCCCACCTACCTGCCCTTGTCCGTCCCTGCTCCCCAGTTGGGTCTGGGGGCCAGAGTTGCCGAGCCTGGGAAGGAAATTATGCACCATGGCTGAGGCCTGACACAGCGCTGGGGCCTCAGACACGGTGCACATGGGCTGAGAGGTGAAATTCCAACCTCACCTGATGAACCCGCGGACCCGGACTGATCTCTTAGTATGTGGTGCCCTCCGCCCCAACCAGACGCTGCTCCCCCCCGCTGCTGTCTCGGGTCTCGGCTCCAGCGCCCCGTTCTCAGCAAAGCTTTCCTTGGCCGTCCTACTTAAAAATGAACACCCCTTCCCCTCGCACACGTGTGCACACACACACACACACACACACACGCACAGGCACAGACACGCAGGCACACACACACAGGCGCACTCACACTCACATACACACACACTCACACAGAGGCACACACACACAGGCGCACTCACACTCACACTCACACACACTCACACTCACTGCCACCCTTCCCCTTCCTGCTCTACTGCGTCTCAGCACTGACCGACAAGCCATAGACATAGTCACATCGAGCACGTAAACGTTTTTCTCGTAGTAACAGTTGCGCCTTTATTAGTCACTTGCGTCCCAGGCTCTTTGTTCTCAGCTGCTTCCTCGTGACACCCTCAGGACGCGGCGGCCCTCACCGTGCTCGACACCTGTTGCTCCGGCTCTGTGGCAGGAGCAGCCAGGCCTGCTGGGTCTCAAAGTGTCAGCTGATGTCCCGTCGGAGGCCTGTGGCTCTCAGTACAGTGGGTCTCCTTGTGCCTCTAGGACCGAGGTCCCGTTTTCTTGCTGGCTGCTGGCTGGGCTGCTCTCAGAGGCCATTGCTTCTCTCCGGGCCTCAGTTCTTACACTGCGAAGTGGGTGCAGCACCCCACTCCCTGCAAGGCTCTTCCGGTTGAGGTGTGGGGACTTCCTGACACATGGCGGGCATCCTAGAAGCAAATCGTACCCTCCCACTTCTGGTGGAGGAAGGTTCTGGGCTTCGCCTCACTGCGGCCGGAACCTGTTGGTTTGATACTTGGGCAATGTGCCTCCTTCTCAACCTGTCACCGTGGAGGCTCTGTTAGCCATCTACTGCCCCACGCGCCCCTCCTCACGCTCGCCCATGGCCCCCTCTCTACCCTGGAGACTGACGGATCCCGTGGTCAGACCCCAGGACTGAGGGTCACCCTGCTCTCCCAGGCCTGGCCCCTCTGAGCCTCCAGGCCTACATGGGTACAGTGGGTGCGAGCCCCACCCCTCCCTTTGTGGGTTTGTTAAGAGCGGATGAATTAGGCGTTCGGAAGGGCTTTGCCGTCTGCGAAAAAGCTTGGGCGGTGACAGGATAATTGGAGATTGTGGGGACGCTGGCATCTCAGACAAGCCCCTGGCAGAGTCCCGGCAGAGTCCCGGCAGAGCGCCGGGAGCCCGGAACAGCCCCAGTCCGCTCGGGACGCGGGCGCGGGCGTGGGCGCAAGCTGCCTGCCGGAGGCTGCGGAGAGGTTCCCCTCCCTGCTTCGCCCCTCTCTGCTCCTCCTCCACCTCCTGTTTATATGTGGGTTTGGATGCGATGCAGATGCAGACGAAAGGGATCAGCAATTGCCCCAGAGAGGGCCCCGGGGCCTCCCAGACAGCGGCTCTGGCCTCCTAGAACTCCCTTTGCATCTCGTTGGGGGGCAAGACTTTAAAGCAGCAGATCCTCCGCCCCTCACCCCCACCCCCAAGCCAGCCCGGTTCCCTGAGCAGAGCAATGGGAGATAAATCTAAAGCCTTTAAGGGCTAGAATCCTCCGATTCTTGCTGGCGCCCGGTTGCCATGGCAACCGGAAGCTCTCCTGTGCCACCTTCAGGAATGACATGAGGCTGAGAAAGAGAGGCTGCAAACAAAGAGAGACTTGTCAGGCTGTGGCAGCCACGTAGGGGACAGAGCCTTTTTTTTTTTTTTTTTTTTGTAGCACGTTTTTTTCTTTCCCTTTCCTCTTAAATAAAATACATGAACCATTTCATTGCATTGCACTCATTAAGGCTTTTCTTTTCTAAGGGATAAACAAAACTAGTAAAATGCGCCCGGTTGGGGAATCAGAAAATGTACACTGATGTTTTAACAACAACCACCATGTATAACACTAAGGACTTCGCACGCCCCAGCACATCGAGCCCTGCCTGCCAGCTGCTTTACAGACGAGAAAACTGAGTTTAGCAGAGGCGGACAGCCTGTCTCAGGTCTCAGAGCCAGGGGGGGCGGGCAGGGATGTGACCCCACCTCAGAGCCCTGCTCAGCACTAGAGATGCCCGCAGCACAGTCCCCTGGGAGATGGCAAACTTGTCAGCAGCACCTGAGTCGGGAGCCTGGTGTCTGTGGGAGCGGGGAAGGCATGCTGGGTGCCTTCCGCTTGCCACCCCAGGGTGCCGATGCAAACCTAACTTCCCTCTCTCCACTCCAATCCTCCCGTCACTGAGGCTGCATCTCTGCCCAGACAGCACACGATGAGGTACAAACACTTTAGCATCAGCCTCTGGGGCCTGTCTGGTGGGTTCACCATTGGCCCCCAGAAGTGGGCTCAGTGCTCCAGCCAGGCTGAGCTCTGTGTGGCTAACCAGACAGTCCCTTTTTACCTCTTTCCATTTATTTCAGGTGATTCCTCTGCCCGGAAGAGTATACTTCCCTAGGAGACACGTACATTCCTGCTTGGACATCCAACTTCAGCCTATGCCGTGCCCCCTGTGAGACCTTGTCTAATTTCTGGTCCCTTCCACCTCCATGCAGACGTAAGGCCACCCTTCCCCTCAGCCCTTAAAATATTCAGATTCGGAGAACTTACTTCACTGCCTGAAGTCACCTGTTTACCTATGTGTCGCCCCCACTAGCCTGTGAACACTTGAGGACAGAGATTGTCTCTGGTTCCTTTCTGTGATCGGAGCGTGCAGCGGGTATGTAGGAATTTTTAAATGGTTGAATAGCACACGCGCATACACACACACACACACACACACACACACACACACACACACACACACACACGCAGATGGACCGTGGAGGAAAAAAGAGCATGAAAATTGTGACTAAAAATTGTTTTAAGCTAAACCAACAAGAGATGGTGCTGAAATGAGCTGCTTTCCCGGCTGAAATCTCTTTGGAGTGGCTGGAACATGACTTTTGTGATACAAACAGGCAGGTCTAATTGATGCTGGACCAACAACCAGGCTCATAGCGTGGCCATTTAGGCATGCTCACGGATTAGCGGCATTTTGTCCTATCTGGTTTAATGCGGTTAACATCTCCGGCCAGTTCACCCACTTAGAGAAAAATCTACAGTCTTAAATGTATTTAGTAGAAAACCACAAAAATTGACGAGAAAAGGACTTAGCATGAATCTAAAAAAGGCAGAAAAGAACAAAAATAACTCAGTGTCTAAACTGAAAGAAGCAATTAAGAAAGATGTCGGCAGAAATTAATAAAATAGAGTACAAACAAAATAAAATCAGTAAGCATGATCGATACAAACAAAGATGGTCCCTTGAAAAGATCCATAGAATAGACAAATTTCTGGCAACCCTTATCAAGGAAACCGGAGGGAGGGTATTAAAAAGCAACTTGGGAAATGAGATGAGGCAAGGAACTATAAATAAGAATGATATTAAAAATATAAGAATGCTAGGTACGATGTAATGTCAATGAATGTAGGCATCTGGATGAAATGAATGACTTCTTAGGTCAATACGAATTATTAAAATTGACTTAAGAAGAGATAAAAAAAACTTAAATAGGTCAATAAACATGGAACTGTAGTAGTTTATAGTAAGGGCCACCAAATTTTCAAAAAAAAAAAAAAAGAAACATTGTCGATGATATACAAACGGTTCCAGAATGTAGACTGACATAGAAATCATTTCTCCTTACTCTATGAGCACCACCCTGACATAGAAACTAAAAAAGGAAATAGTAGACCACAGGCACTCAGAAACATGCATATAAACTGCTGGAAAAAAATGGTGGCAAATCACATCTAGGAGTATAATCAAAAAAATAATGCTAAAGATATTTTACTAGTCAACATCAGAAAAACCTGCTAATAAATTTCACCAGGTTAACAAATAAGAGAGAAAAAGAATATGTGATTGTTTCCATAGGGATTTCGAAAGCACATGACAAAATCAAACGACCGTTTCTGCTAAAATCAAGTGATAACGTAGTAGCAGCTGGTGAAAGGCGAAGGCGTTCCCTCGTAGGACCCGAACAGGTAAGGATGCTCTCTGTATCACCTGCTAGACAGCGTTTCACTTGTTGTCCCAGCCAATGAAATAAGGCAAGAAAAAGTAAAGGATTGAAATCTCAAACAAAGAAAAATTGTCATTATTTGTAGGCAACATTATTATATGATCTTCCTAGAAAATCAGCTAACAAAATAACGACTAGTAAGAGACATCGGCAAAGGGGGAGTAGGTAGATTTCTGCACAGCATTAAAAAAGTTAATAATTTCCTTAACTACTTCATAATCAACTCTAAAATGGAATTAAAATCCCCATTCGTAACAAAGACCAGGAAAAACCTATATGTCATATCTAGGAATGAACCTAATAAGAATTCTGTAAGACTCACATGAAGAAGATTATTAAACCTTATGAAATGAATGGTAACAGCAATGAAAAATACCGAATAATAAAGATTCCTGCCATAATCCCAGATGGGGAGACAGATTGCAAAGATGTCGATGGTCCCCCCATAAATTCCGTATTCAACGTAATCCCGATCATAAGGCCTTCACCCCTGGACTTTATTTCCTTGGCTTTATTCCCCAGCCAGCCCTGGCTCGTCTATCCCAGCGGGGGAATTCATACCCTCCCACGTGACGTGTGTGCAGAGCGTACAGCAAAGCCGGTCACGGAGACAGCTGTGCAGCCATCACCGCTCCCCCAACGAGAAGCGAGAAGCCACGTGGCACCTCTGAGCGTCCATCTCTCATCATCATTCCCCGGCCTTTTAGGTCCTAGTTATTTTCATTCGTCTACCTGTCTGTTTCCTCCCAGAATGAGAGAGAGAGCAAGGGCTTGATTCTGTGCACGTCCGTCCTAGCCTCGGCAGCTGGAAACGTGCCTGGCGGGGTAGGCACTCGGTAAATGGTCATCGGAAGAGTTCAGAAGGTCACATGGCCTGCGCCCCCCGAGGGCCTGGAGCCCCTGCGCGAAGATCCCCTTGGCAGATGCCCCCTTCTGATTTGTGGCCTCCCAGGCTGGGCCACAGACTGCCCTTCCCCTTCCTGGTAAGCAAGTCTCATCTCTTGTCCCCAGAAGTTTTCGACGATCCTTGAACCACCTGTCTAGAGGGCCTCGGCCATGGTTCTCCTCAGGGCCTTAGTCTCTATTTCCTAAAAACTGTCATCCCCGAGGCCCCATGACAAGGACAAGTCAGGACTGCAGCGGCTTGGTGGGTGGCTTCTGGGACAGGGGTCGTGGAATTTGCATTTTCCCACAGGCCTGATCTCATCAGCTCACCAGCACACCCCGGCCGCCGACTCATCACGCTAAAGATTCCCTCTACCTCCTTTCCACCGCCAGACTCAAGAATTTCTAATTTTCGGTCGAGCCCCCCGACCCCTCCCAGTAGGTTTCTTTCCCAGGTTTTTGCTTCACCAAAAATATCGACTTCTTGAAGAAAAAGCCACCGTCGATCCAGCCATCCCCAAAGCCTTAAAGCGAAGAGCTTCTGCCAGCCTGAGCCGCCGGGGTCTGGGTCCCAGCGGGACCTGAGGAGGCCCTTGTCACGGGTGGGACTGACAGGCAGCTCAGTAGCCGCACTGAGGCTGGAGCCCTGGGCAAGGCGGCCTGCAGTGTGACACGGGAAGGCCACGGAGGGACATGAGACCGTGGTCACGAGACCCAGCTTCCATGGGCCTCGGTCCCCTCACCTGTGGAATGGCCATAGGCACAGTACCCCCTTGCACCTCCGGGGCTGTCATCTGAGACCCGGTGCCCCCAAAACTGCTTTCTTTCCTTCTGCGTGTCTAAAACCCCATTGCGGATCTGCTCGGGAAACGAGCCTGCATGCGGTTTTTTTGGTAATCGTGTGAAACGAAGGTTTCCATTTTGATCGGGGCCTTGCTCTGAGCTCGGGGCCCAAGCAGCTCAGGAGATGAGAAAGATGCCTGAGCTGCAGCTGCTGCCTGGGGACATTAAAAGGGACATTTTTACAGGATTGGGATGGATGCCCGATCGAGGCAGCTTTTCCCCCAAAGCCCCGGGGCAGAATCCAGCACTGGCCGCTGCCAGCGGTGACACACGGGCCACCACTTCGCCTCGTGGAACTCGCTTCCGTATCTGGAGAAATCGCTTTTAACATCCGCCTTCTGGGGTGGCGGAGGATTTTTCAAAAGCGTAAGTAAAATGAGGTGGGTGAGACATTTACCATCGTGCCAGGCGTGCCTTCTAGATGTTATGCCGAACCGTCAGGGCGTCAGCAAGGGCGACGCAGCTGACACCGGGGGGGAGCGAACGGAAAAGGCCGAAGAGGTGGGACCCCAACTGCTGGCCTTCGCGGCTCTTGACTCTCAGCAGGTTTTACTGTCACCTCACATTCTTTCTGGCCAGGGGACACGGTGCGTCTGCACACAGATGGGACTGTACTCGGAGCAGATGGATGTGTGCTTGGGTGGCGAGTCACCTGCTGGGCGGCCCAGGCTGGGTGGCTCCTCCATCTCCTTGTCTTCCCACATCTCTAGGGCGGCAGTAATGACAGTCCCCTCCTCAGAGGGCGGAGCAGGATGAAAGGTGTAGGGTTGGGCTGGGCCGAGGTGACGGTCAGCAGGCATGAGAGGTCCCCGTGGTGCTGTTCTTTAGAGCGGGGGTCCCCCAAGACTGGGGAGGGGCAGGAAGAGAGTCAGGGACAGCGGCAAGTGAGAGCAATGAAGTATGTGCCACGTGAAGAG
>NW_011889184.1:416468-418024 GCF_000151845.1 Pteropus vampyrus | reverse complement strand
GTAGGGTTGGGCTGGGCCGAGGTGACGGTCAGCAGGCATGAGAGGTCCCCGTGGTGCTGTTCTTTAGAGCGGGGGTCCCCCAAGACTGGGGAGGGGCAGGAAGAGAGTCAGGGACAGCGGCAAGTGAGAGCAATGAAGTATGTGCCACGTGAAGAGAGGTCCGGGAGGGGCGTCCCTGTCACACCAGCAGGAGGGAGGTGAGGAATGAGGTGCCGTGAGCCCCAGAGACACCTCGGCAAGCCGGACAGGGGCCAGATGGGTCCAGCTAGGAGGACCGCACAGGGGAGGCCGGATGGGGAGAGCCAAGCGTTTCGCAGACCTGAGCCACGGCTCGGAGCGGAAGTGGGCATCGTGTCAACCACCTCCTTGCTGACTGAGTTGCACAGATGTTGTTTCCCAAATCGGTGAGTCCCCTGACATAGGACTGTCACCAAGAGAGGACATGCGGGAGGAGCCACTGGTCCTCTGCCTCAGAAGAAAATAGATGCTCAGAAGAAGGCCAGGCGTCAGCCTAGAGGACAGACGAGGGACCCGAGGCCTGTCCCAGCCCCCAGGCAGGGAGGCGCGGTGGCGAAGCCCTCTGAGGGGCTCGTGGTAACTTGCTTGTTTAACATCACAGTTTGAAGAATGTGGCCGTCACTTTATAAACCGTGACTGGCAGTGATCATCGTGATGAGGGGAACGTTCCTGAGCATTTACGGTGTGCCGGGTGCCGCTGGGTTCCACCGTTTTTAGCCCTTGTAGCGATTGTCGCGTTCAAGTACGATGCCCACGCCCACTGCACAGGTGGGGAGCCTGAGACTTCCAGGCGTCAGTCAGTTCGCTGGAGCGACAGAAAAGCTCCAAAGGCTGACTAGCTAAGTCCCAGGTTCCACTCTTTATGCCCCAAAACTGTGAGCGAGGGAGGAGCGTGCTGCCCACAAAGATTTGTCATTGCCGGCAGAAGAAGGGGGACTCCGTGCCCGGGGAGACAATGCCCCAGCCCACCAGTGACCCCCGAGGCACTGTCACCAACGCTGGCTTTCAGCACCAGCTGCATGGAGTGCCATCCAGTCGAAAATTAAGACTTGCCTGAGCCTTTTGTGTTTTGGTTATAGAATCTCTACAAGTGAAAAAAAAACCTTCAGGATGCAAAGCCATCGCCAAACCCCCCCACCCCCCTCCCCGGCCGTGCCCCGGCCCCTAAAGGCATGTTTTCACATTTCATGGTTCAGTGAAAAGAGTTGTTTCTGGCAATTGGTAAAGATTTCTCCCCCGACCCGAGAAACCTAATTTTTTTTCCTTTCTATCTTCACGAAAACAGGATGTGTAATTATAAGAACCTAATTAACAGCGTTTTCAAAAGGACGGGGCTGCCTGGACCGCGTCTGTGGTGTTGGGCTTAGCCCCAAAAATCCAACTTGCGCCGTATTATAATTATCGTAATCCATCGTGCTGGCCTCGAAGCACTAAGCAGAAACTTTCTGTGGAGGGAAAGCAAAGCAAACCCTTTCTCCATGACACATACATAGCAGAATGAGGGGCAGCTCGCTGGGTGGTCCGAGCGTTCCCATCCT
>NW_011889184.1:413161-415683 GCF_000151845.1 Pteropus vampyrus | reverse complement strand
CCACCCACACAGCCAGCCACACTCCGATGAAGTTAATAACCAGGGTGTCAGCTTTAAATACCAGTTAGCTCGAGGGAGAGAACCTACTTGCCAAAAAAAAACCCAAAACAAAACAACGAAAAAAGAAACGAAAAAACTAACAAGAGGAAAATTCCACTTGAGCTAACCCGTTGTCACGGTCCATGGTGCGGAGTCTGTAGGAGGCTGGTATAGGGGATTCATTCGTTCGTTCGTTCGTTCATCCATCCATTCTTTCTCCAAACAAGTATGTATGAGCGTCTATCTATTGGATGTTAGACACTATTACAGGCCAGAGGCCAGCAAGCTTTTTTTCTACAAACAACAAGATGGTGAATTTCTAAGGCTCTGTGAGCTCTGTGGTTTCTGTCACAACTACTCAATGCTACCGTCGCAGCATTACAGAGACAATACAAAAACAAATGGGGGTGGCCGTGCTCCAGTCAAACGTTATTTACAGAAACAGGCGGCAGGCTGGCATTCGCCCGCCCCTGGGTCAATGCATACAGGAGGCATGTATGGATCATCACGCAGAAAACGAGGCTCAGATGGGTGAAATGGCTCGTCTGCGCCACGTGGTGGTAGCAAGTGCAGTCAAGACTATTTACCTACCCTAAAGTTAGGGTTTAGAAGTGGGCCATTTGTCTCAAAGTCAAGTTTATTTGAACTAAGTAACGAAGTCAGATATTTTCTGATGGTTTGACGTGGCCGATGGTTCAAATAAATGACCTTGTCACTCAGGTGAGGAGGCAGACATTTTTCAAAACTGCAAAGCTAATGTGCAGCTCCAAGATCTCAAATATATATATATATATTTCAAGCAAATACTTAACAAGAAATAGTAAGCTCCACCTTTTACGACGGCTTAAACTCGCGATTTGAAAGAATCAATGTACCAGCCTAAAAATGTGCAAGGGAAAGCAAAGCTTTTAAAATTATTACTGTTTTAGAGACCGTTGGAGTAAAATCGTTTGGAGGCCTGTGCCTTAGGATACCACCCTTCATCCGAACTCAGCTTCTCAAGCATCTCTTGCAAATAAACACAGGGCTTCTCCGAGAGGGAGCCTGGAGGGCCCCAAATAATAAAGCTGTCGCTTTGCTTTGGAGAAAGGAAATTTATTTGCAAAGGATTCGATCAGCCGCAGTAAAGCTGTCCGATGGGACTGGACGAAAGAGAGATGTATCAGAGGCCAGAGTCATTCGCTGCGCCTCTGGCTGTATTGTCCAGGCCTCGGCTTCCTCCCAGGGCTGCAGGGCGCTGCTGCAGGCCCACACGCGGCACGAAGCTCTGCTGGGTGCTGTTCGGCAGTGCGAGCCTAGAGCCCCTTTGCTGTCTTCACTCGGAGGACAGTGCTCTGTCCGATGAAAAGAGCCACCTCAGCAGCCACCCTGTCCCTGTGCTCGGGAGGCCTGGCCAGGGAACAGGCCATCTGAGGGGCTGGCCTGAGCCCAGCTCAGCCCCGTTTCAGATCTGTCACTGAGCAAAGGGCGAGAGAAGGACTTGTTAAAAGCGTCCCTTCTCACATTAAAAGTGTCCCTTCTCACGCCGGAGGGAAAAACGACAATGACTTGAGAAGATTTTCCTTTGTTTTCTTTCCAAATGCAACTAGATGCCAACTACCTTCGCTGATTTCAAGCCCAAATGGCTGATGCTGTTTTATCTAACTCGTGCTTACTTACAAGGGCGTCGGAGAGCCAGCAGCAAACACGCAAGGGAGGGAGTTGTTTTGCCAGCTCATCTGGTCCAAATGAAGTTTCTGTCCTATGTTTTTAATCCTGGCCAGCTCGTGGTTGGGCTGTGGGAGGTGGGTGTCACTGCTGGCAGGACACCGGTCGTTACTGTCTGTGGTTGGCTCTCCCTGTCCCCTGTCACCGCACTGCGAAGGCCCTGGTCCCGGAGGCTGTAGCATACTTCCTTCGCACAGCCCCCTCCGAGCCGTTGGCAGCCCTGCATCCCATCACCTAAGGGGCAGAGTGCAGCCAGCCCTCTCCTCTGTGAGTCTGCAGCAGCTGACCCAGGCGTCATGGGCACTGCCTGACATTTCAGAGAAAGAAAGAGCATCAATTTACAGCTGTAAGTGTTTGGCATCGGTCACTGTTGCCTTGAAGGTGGGGTCTGCATTTTCGTTGTCGCTGACTCCTTCATTCCTAGGGGAGACTCAGCGCACAAACGCTGAACGGGGTACGGTCACCCCAGCTCGTGTGTATTTATCATACTGATCGCACAACAAACAGTTGTCGTATGCGGCTTGGGGACAGAGCGCTGCCCTGGGGGTCTGTCGTTGTCTGCTGGTGCTGAAGCAGGTGCCGTAGATGAAGAGGCTTAACATGGAAACGTACTGTCCCACAGCTCTGGAGCGAGGTCCGAGAGCAAGGTGCTGGTGTGGCTGGTTCTTCTGCCAGCAGGGGTGACACCCTGCTCCATGACCCTCTTCAGCTCCTGGAGGTCTGCTGGCAGCCTCTGCGTGCTTTGGGATATAGATGCAGCTCTGTTGCTTTGTCCT
>NW_011889184.1:406824-408655 GCF_000151845.1 Pteropus vampyrus | reverse complement strand
CGGAGCTAACCTGAAAGAGCTCCCAAGAAAAAAATATCCATGAGTCCATGTTAACATAAATCAATGATTGAATCAGCAGATGACTGGGGAAAAGGAAAACTCCTCCTTACAAAAGAATTCTAAGGATAAACGTAGAAGAAATGGGGGAAATAGAAAATTACTATGGAACACTGCAGCAGAATTTGCTGCAGGCAAGACCCACTGGTGAACACTGACACTAGCCTGTGAGCGTTTAAGGAGAAACAGGAGATTGGTGCATGCTGGGAGGACCCTACTCCCAACTGCTACTAATTACAAAGGGGAAACATAGTAACACCAAGGGTAGAATCCCTGCGAACAAGACGAGTCAATATCCTGCTCGTCTCACTGTGATGCTCTGGGAAGGGCACATTTCCTCTGTGCCATTCTCCCCAAACTCTGTGTGCTCCATGTGACCCCGGGGTTGAGGGTCAGTCTGCACCATACCTGACCAGCTCTCTCTTTGAGTGGCAAGGAGGAGAAAGGCAAGGGAGGACAGTAAGGAGACAACTAAATGCCAGGTGGGTCCTGCCACAGACCCTAGGACAGAAAAAGGATTTTTAGTGGGAAGCTGGTAAAATCTGTATAAAGTCTGTAGTTTAGCTTTTGTTTTTTAATGCGTATGGTTTGATCAAAATTCTTTCAGGAAATGTGACGGAGACCGCAGAGCAATACTTTAACGTTATCATTAAAGATGATATATTTGCATCGTGAAATTCAGCCATTAAAACCTGTTAGTTGGCGAGTGGAAAAGGGGGCGCGTGTGGCTTCGTCAGGGCGTCTGCAGTGATGACGGAAGGGAAGCCAGGAAGGAAAGGGGTGATGCCATGAGCTTCCGAGGGCGGGGGAGGCGACCGACGGCTGTGTCATGGGCACCCCACAGCCACTGCCTTATTTTAAGCCACAGCAGTCCTAGGAGGGGCAGAGGTTATTTATAAACAATTTCAATTTATGAATGAGGACACTGAAGCTCAGCGAGACTTACCCAAGTTGCAGTAGCTATAATGTGTTGAGCGCCTGCTGCAGGTAAGTCTGTAAATATCAGTTAATTGAATTCTTGCAAAACAAGGTAGGTCCAATTATTACTCCCATTTTAAAGACGGGGATGCGGAAGCCTAGAGGGAGGCAGGGAGTCAGCCAAGGCCCCAGGAGGAGCTAAGCCTGGAGGCTGGCTCTCCCCTGGGGACCCATATCCCCTCTGCCACATGCCCCACCCCACACAGGCCCAGCACAGTGCTCATCAGGGACCTCACGCTGAAACAGAAATTACATCAGGTCAGGCCAGGGCCTCTGATCCCCATTCCCTTGGAAGGAGACAGAGAGGCAGAGGCAGAGACAAAGACAAAGACAGACCGAGAGAGATGGAGGCAGGAGAGAGGCAGAGGGCGTCCAGAGAGAGGGGTGGCCCCCTTTGGGGCAACTTCGGCTGACGAACTCTGGGCCTGGGTTCTCAGGAACAGATCATTTCTGAGAAAAGGGCAGAGTCAGATAAAGGCCCCCCTGCGCCAGGCTGAGCCTGATCTACAATGGCATTGGTGTTGCCATGGGAACCCTCAACTGTTGGGAAGCACAGTTTTTTTTTTCTTTTTCTTTTTTTTTTTTAAGAGATAGTGTGTTATGTGCTTCTTGGGAAAATTATTAGGAATTTGTTTCTTCTTCTTCCAGTCGAATTAGAGCACATTCTAGTGGCAGGGGTGGGGAGGGTTGGGGGTGGGGTGGGCATCAATTGATTGTCATCCGTCCTGACCGGTGGTCTTTCAATTTCCCAGAAAGATCTATATGTCCCTGAGTATCTTCTGACCTGATCAGGGCC
>NW_011889184.1:389887-405804 GCF_000151845.1 Pteropus vampyrus | reverse complement strand
GGCATTGGTGTTGCCATGGGAACCCTCAACTGTTGGGAAGCACGGTTTTTTTTTCTTTTTCTTTTTTTTTTTTTAAGAGATAGTGTGTTATGTGCTTCTTGGGAAAATTATTAGGGATTTGTTTCTTCTTCTTCCAGTCGAATTAGAGCACATTCTAGTGGCAGGGGTGGGGAGGGTTGGGGGGGGTGGGCATCAATTGATTGTCACCCGTCCTGACCGGTGGTCTTTCAATTTCCCAGAAAGATCTATATGTCCCTGAGTATCTTCTGACCTGATCAGGGCCAGGATTACAAGGCCATCACTGACTCTCCCCAGTCGTCTGGTTACTCCTGTCCCTCCCTCTCCACCCCCGCAGCCTGGACCCCGAGCCCCAAGGGGGCATCGGCAGCTTCCTGTGCCTATTGAATCTCTGCACCCAGCCCGGCACGGGGAAGATGGTGCGGGACAGTTGTGAGGCTGGCTGTCTGTCCCCGCACGTCTGTGACACGGGGAGGTGGGTTCTGTGCTGTCTTCTTTCCGCCCCTCAGAATTCTTCCCACCCAGGTCTGAGGCCAGGTCCTCCAGGGACACACCGGCTGGACACCCACGATCACACACTGTCCCCTCCTCAGAACTCCACCATGTCCCCCGCACACAGTGCCGGTGAGTGGATTAACAAGTGTGCAAAAGCCACCGACAGAGCTCGTGCGAACCAACGTGCTGTTTTACCACCGTTTCCTGGGCCCCCACCCTCTGTCAGCCGGCTCTGTGAAACCCCATCCTCCAAACCCAGAGCGGCTTCTCCCTGACCAAACCCCCTTGGCTTAAACTCTTCTAGGACTATCTGCCACTCCGTGGCCACTCGTGGAGCCGCGGGGCAGCCACCTTTCTTTCTGACCCCTCCGAGAAAAGCTCACGACCCAGGGTCTCCCCGAAAACAGCATCTCCCCCACAGAGTCTCTCTTCCCATCACACCCCACGGCCTGTTCATTCCCGGAAAAATATAGCTTGGGTTTATTTTTTGAGGCAATGGAGTGGCAAATCCATTTGTGACAGAATGTTTGAACATGTGTTCATTAAATCTTTAGTTGACTCTGTGTAATTGAAAAATACAGTGGGTGTTTCTGCGTTGGCCATACGGATCGGCCTGGCGAGCCGTGAGCAGAGGCTGGAGCGCCGGGCTCTGTGGGCGTGGGGAGGCCGGCCTCACGCCCTGCCCAGCGGCCTGGGCAGCCCCGAAGGGCCGGCCGAGCCCTCCTCCCCGCCAGCCGTGTGTGCTGGGTCACAGCCGCTGTGCAGCGATGAGCTGGGAGCCTCAGCCGCTCTCTGCCCAGCGTGGGCCCTGGACCCGCCCCCTTCCCCCCACCTGCCATCTGAGTTTGAGAAGCGTGGTGAACACAGACTCTCAGCCACCCAGCGGCCCGCAGAGATGAGCGGTCAGTGCTGAATGGCACCGTGGAGGGGATGCTGGCACCAACACCTGGGGGCTGGGAGCGCAGCTGGGCTGCTTCCTAACCACGCGGGTGGTCGCCGCACAGCTGGGCCGCCTCCTACCCACGCAGGTGGTCGCCCTGTGGGCTGGGAGCACAGCTGGGCTGCCTCCTCACCACGTGGGTGGTCGCCAGCTGCCGCCTCGCCCTGGGCCTTCGCTCCTTCATCTTCGAGCGGGGGCGATGATGTGGACGTGATGATGGCACTGATGTCGACGGTGGGGCCACCCGCCGCCGGGAACGTTAAGTGACCTGATACCCATGAGCGCATGGCCCGCGGCTCCTGGCGAGGGCCGTTTTGGCGTCCGCGTCCTGAACAGTAACCGCGGGAGCCGAATGCAAGCGGGAACAAGCTACCTTACGTTCACGGTGCTGTGACTTGACTTTCCGAGGGGTGAGCTGCACCTCGACAGGGGTACTCGGGGTCTCAAAGAAGCCGTCTGCGGACAAGGAGTCACCCCCACCTGGGCTCGAACCCCAGCTCGTGGGCCACAGGCCTGCAGCTCCTCTTCATCCCTCTGAGCCCGTCTCTTCACCTGTCAGATGAGGGTCAATAATCCCCACCTTCCAAGGAGCCTTAAATGAGCTAATCTGTGAAAAGCGCCCCACTCACTGCCCATCATCTTCTTCCTCAAGCTGTTGCCTAGCAACGGCCAATTAATTGTATTATGTCTGCAGCGCCTCCCCCCGTTTTGCATGTCTGTTTCCGGGTTTCACTCCACCTCCAGACTCAGGGACAGGGATGACCCATCGTTCATCGCTGAATGCTCGGAACCCAGCACAGCCCCGCCCTCAACAGGTGCTCACAGGTGAAGGCCATCAGGCTGCAAGGCAAGTAGCCAGGTGCATCTCTTGGTCCTTCTGACCTCCGCATCATTTCAGGCCCAGCTGCCTGAGGATGGAGCTCCCCCCACCTGCCATGGCCTAATTCCAGCCCCAGCCTAACAGGACGCTCTGCGTCCAGAGCTCACTCTGGCCTTGAGGACCCCTCCCCGGGGTCACTGAGCAGAAGATAAAGAAAGCTACAAAGGAAGGTCACGACTCTCAGACACATCTATCTTTATTTGTTTCCTGTCAGAAAAGTTCAAGAATTACACCAAAAAATACTTCAGCCTCTGCTACCTACTGACAAAAATACACCACAAAATTATAAAGCGCTCAGCGGATCGGCTAGGGACAGTTCGTTATTCCGCTTCAGATGACAAATGAATTTACAGGTGGCTCGAGGTGATGGGAGGGTTTGTGGGAGGGAGCAGAAGTCAGATGGCAGCGTTTGGCGGGACAGTATGAGCTGTGCTAGTCCAGCTGTCGGGTCCCGTGGGTTTGGCAACATAGCAAGCCAGGAAAAAATGCCCTTTAAATGTCCTGTCACAGTTTCGTGGGGAACAGTACCATATGTCAAATAACGGACTCTCGCAGCCAGTTCTGGGCCTCTTGGGCCTGGAGCTGACGCCCCGCAGAGTGGGCCTCCGCACTGGGAGGCCCGGTGGGTGCTGGAGGCTGCCTCCTTGTCAGAGGCCTCTAAAGCCAGATCAGGGAGTTTGCAGGGATGTCCCTGTCAACACAACCGAATGGGCAAAATGACTTGGCTCTGTCGGCCCATCCTAGTCTCCCTGGCTGTCGCCTCAGGCACCTGCTCATGGCCTTTATTGTTCTTCTCGTTTTTAGCACTTTGGGGAAACAAATAACCAAACAACAATTTTAAACTCGGGGGCCCATGCTTATAGCTTGGCCAAATGTCACATGCCTGGCCTCTCCCTCCGTCTCCCTGCAGCCTCTCCTTTCTCTCCCCTTCTACACTCACCGTCTCCTAAACACAGACCCACGTGTAGGTCTAGAAACACAAGAAAAACACAGGAAAACTCCGCCTGCTTCTGTGCTGGCCTGCCCCATCCGCGTCCGCGGGCTGCGTGAGTCGGCCGGTGCCACCGCTTGCCCCGAAGCTCACACACAAAATTGTGCTCACCTTGCAAAGCGCACGCCTGCTCTGCACTTTGGGTTGTGTGCCTCCTGGGCTTTCCAATGTCAACATCGGCCCTCCCCTCCAACTCGGCCCTTCCTCCCTCCCCGTGTCCCCTTCCTGCAGACCAGAGGCCAACCCAACACTCCGCTCTGTGTCATCACGCATTCTGGACCTTGGGACGCCCACACTGAAGCTACGTTTTCTCATCAAAGAAGCTCAGAGGGTCCTTACTGCCCCCCACCCACGTCTTCCAGATGCAGCCAGTTCAATCCTTTTTATGTTTTTTGTTGTTGTTGTTCATGTTCTCTTTCTTTCCTTTTCTGTTTTTAATCTTCCCTAAGAAATGAATAAGCAGTGGCTTTGAAAATATCTTACATGGGAACGATCAACACGAAACATGCCTTTGTACATTAGCCTGACCCGGGGACGGATCCACAACACCAAAGACGAAAGGAAACAGGGATTCTGACCACTCCAGCGCGGGGTAGTGTGGGTGAGCCCCGCCCACCTCGCCCCGCCCACTCCAGCGCAGGGCAGCGTGGGTGAGCCCCGCCCCCTCCAGCGCGGGGCAGTGTGGGTGAGCCCCACCCACCTCGCCCCGCCCACTCCAGCGCGGGGCAGTGTGGGTGAGCCCCGCCCGCCCCGCCCCGCCCCCACGTCCCCGAGTAGTGTTGTAACTGGAGCTTGGCTCAGCCAACGGGGGTCCGCACCTCTCCGCCCCCCACCTCTGACTGCGAGTTGGCCTCTAATGGCCCTGGGTCTTGGGCGGCTTGGGCTCGTGGATGACGGCGGCCGCCGACAGCCACGGCCCGATGGCCCGGGCAGTGCTCTGCTTGGCCACACTGTAGTGGCTGATGACCGTGTAGAAGCGGCTCCTGGAGCTGGGGTCCTGGGACGAGTAGTAAGCATCCAGCGAGGCCGGGATACAGCGCTTGTGCTGGGGAAGAGAGGGACAGAGTCAGGGGCAGCCCACAGACCGCCTCCAACCTGCCTCGTACACAGCCACCCCTCGGGGGCCACAGCCGGTGAGCAGGTGACAGGACCTCGGCAGGCCTCATCCCCAGCCTCATCACCTTCATCATCATCGAAGCTGACATTCATGTGAGGCCAGAGAAATAACCCTGACGCCGATGCTAATGCGAGGCCGACTTGCTGTGCTCACGGACCGTGTGGCCGCGGTGGCTCACCTGATCCCCTTCCCCGGGCTGACCCCCGTCCCCGACTGCTTCCCTGGGTCACTGCCCTCAGCTGCGCGCCGAAGAAGCGTCTCGCCTTGAGGCGTCACACCGCAGACCAGACGCGGAGGACGTGTTTTCAAGGGAGAACGATGAGTATTTGATGTCCTCGTTTTGGAATGTCGTGTGACGTCGTAAACAACGTTCTCACCTCCACTTCCTCAGACGTGGAATGGGGGCTGTGACACCGATTTTTCAGAAGGAGCATTGAGGGGATGGTTATGAAAAGGCCTAACAGGGAGTGGCACCTGATAGGTGCTCTCGGTAAAGGGTGATTATAAATGTCAATGTCACCCGCTTCGGCTCCAAAACAGATTCTATCTCTATTGCGATTAACATTAGCTGAGAACCCATTGTCTAGAAGGCCCTTTACGAACTGATTCTACTTAAATTCTCTCCCTAAGGCCTCGTGAAAGCCCTGCGGGTGGGCGGTATCTCACCCACTTTGCAGGCAAGAAAACTGAGGCTCAGGGGACCGAGGAGACCCCCGTGTCATGGGGCCCTTTCTGTTATCCAAGGGAAAGGGGCTCAGGCAGAGTGAGGGTCGGGGGGGGGGAAGCGTCCAGATGCACATCTGGGGATGGCCACCTCAGAGGCACCCGCTCCGCATCTCCGCGGGGCCACTGTGGGGAGAAGGAACCAGCCATGAGACCAGGAGGACCCCCACCGAGGCAGAAACTCCAAAGATGGGATAGTGTCTCTGTAAGGAGGGTGATTCTCTCTCACTGCCGACATGTGGCCCTCTGAAGCCCAGCCACTCTGGAGAGTGTCACCTCGGGAGAGGGACTCTACTGCCTGCTGGGGACCCCGTCCGTCATGAAAACCCCAAAACTCCGTACCAGACAGTCCATTTTAAACGGTCTGCAGGGAGGTCGCCATACCCAGCCTTTGGATGCTGAGGGAAAGAAGAAAGACACTGGAGCCACTCACCTGCCAGGCGGCCCTTACCTTGTAGACAAAGCCCTCTGGGCAGCTGTGGTCGTAGGTGAAGGCTTTGTAAACCACCAGGAACACGATGCAGGCGAGGAAGGCGAGAGCCAGGCTGACGAGGATGGTGACCTGGAGGAAAACAGAACCGACAGTCACGCAGCCTCCGCTTCCTGCCTCGGTCCCCACGTGCAGCCTCGAGCCCCGGAGCTGGCAGGCAGCCTGGTGTGACGGAAGAGTAGGGGACACCGGGGTCCGAGGAACTGGTCTGTCTCTGCTCAGTTACTAACTCACAGGGTGACCGTGAGCAAACCGCCTGCTCTCTCTGGGCCTCGGTTTCCCCTTCTGCCGGATACTTTATGAAGCCCCTTCTTGGCCCGATGCGTGGTTTTCCATTCATTCACTCTTCCTGTTAACCGTGTGAGTGGTGGGGAGGTGACCGTGAAACCCATGACACCGGGATTTCCGGTGCTTCTACCTTCCACCCCCAGCACCCCGAGGCCAGCTCTGAGCTCCAATCTCAGGCTATCAGCAGCTCGCTTTGCCTCCACTGGGGTGTCCCATAGGCGCCTCAGACACACGCCCAACCCAAACTCCTGCTCCCCTCCCACCCCAGACCTGCTGCCCTGCTTTTTGCCCCACCCCAGGGAGCGTCGATTCTGCCTTTGTGGTCACTCAGGCCAGAAACCTTGATGTCACCCTGGACTCTATTTTTCTCACATCCTACATCCAACCTACCAGCAGAAGCCATCATTTCTGTCTCCCAACACATCCGTAATCTGACCATGGTTTCTTGCCACCTCAGTCACGTCCACCCTGGCCCAAGCCATCATCACCCGCCACTGAAACAGCCTCCCCACTAGTGGCCTCCTTGACCCCTCCGGTGTGTTCACACGCAGCAATCAGAGAGGTCCTCTCAAAATCTAAATCAAACCGCGTCCTGTCTCCACCCAAAGGTGTCTAATGGTCTCCAGGTTGCTCAGAGCGAAAGCCCAGCTCCTAACCGTGAACTACAAGTAAGCTATAAAAAATAGTACAGTACGAACAAACAGAGGTAGCAATGAGGACTTGTCAGAAAGAAGCGGATGGCTGAGTCCAGAGGCACCTCCAGGCATGCACTGGTGGCAGGTGACTCAGCCCCTCGGTATCGGGCATCTAATGTAACATAAGCAGCTTTTTTTCCATGTTATTTCTAAAAGCTGGTGGCCCTGTGAGTCAGTTGGCCTAGAAATGTGGCAGAATTCCTGTCTTGAAGAGAAGGTTTCTTTTGATTTGGGGGGGTGGGAAGGGGTTCCCGCCCCATCTCCTTCCTACCCAGGGCACGGCGTATGCAGACAGGAAGATACAGGAGTCTACGCTGCTGTAAAGAAATCGAGTTCTTTGTTGGCAGCTTTGAACATTGGATGGGAGGAACGTGGAAGTGAAAAGGGAAGGCGGATCTGGGGTGAGGTGGCATCTGCCTGGACCCTACGGCAGACGCTGTGAGAAATTTTTTTGAAGTTTTAGGACGGTGTGCCATAGCGATATAATAAGAAATATCTATCTTTATATAGCTATCTCTCTATATATAGATAGATAGATATATTCGGTCTTCGGTCCCACGAGGCACAGGAGTCCTAAAACCCTGGGGACGTCCTACGTGATGAGAGGACTAGCAGCATCTTTTGGTCGAGTGTTGGGTTTTCGTCCTCAGTTCCTGACGTAGCTCAGAGCCATGCAGGTGAAAGCAGCGTATCTCATTATTCAGCCACACCTGGTTCATGTTAGTGAGGTGACTTTTGGAAAGTCTTGAAGGGTGGGGGCGGGTTGCTAGGGAAACAACCATGTGCTTAGAAGGTTGGACCTTTCGGCCTTACTCCCCCACTCTGCCCCAGCCCCCCACCTCCGTCCCCCATCTCAGGGCAGGGCGAGACGGAGCTCCCTGGCCAGTGGTTTAACCAAACGCGTCTGCGTCATGAACCACCACAGACACCTAACTGAAGAGGCTCAGAGAGCTTCCAGGCTGGCGGACAGAAAGGTACCCACATGCTGGAGGAGGGGCACCTCACACACGGGGACAGATGTGCCCCAGAGACCTCGCTCCGTGCACCTCATCTCAGGTGCCTGTGGGGGTAGTCTTGCAGGGCGGTCTAAAGCCCTTAGATCTGGGCAGTTAGTGTGAGAATTGAGTTAAATTGGAGATCATCCACTCAACGTCCACTGAGAATCAGACAACTGCTTAGTTTGGAAAAAAAAAAAAAAACACACATTTGGGGCCAGAGGATTGTGAGAGGATAGAGAAAAAGTATTTTTCCTTTTAGACAGTAACATGCAGAATTCAGTTCTGAGCTACTGTCGACACAGCGTGCTGTCTACCCTCCATTTGTACCCTGAACCCTCGGCTGCAGCCTGTCACACACCCATCAGCCTCCTGCCCGGGCTTGGGCCGGTCACAGTGTGAGCTGAGGTGGTGCAGAGATCAGACTGGAATCACCTGGCAAGATGTGGGGGCGGGGAGAGGGAGGGAGGGAGGGAGAGAGAGGGGTGTCAGTGGAGGCTAGAACCTGGGACAGAGAGGCCCGAAGACACATACACCCCCAGAGGGCCCCCAAAGACAGTACACGATTAGTACGGGGAAGGGGGCCACCCAGGACCACCACCCAATGCTGAGGACCTAGAAACAGGTGTCTGGAGTACAGATGTAGAGAATGTTAAAGGCCCAGACTCCCCAATTCCCAAAAGCCAAAAAGTGGAGACAACCCACATGTCACCGCCTGATGAACTGGATAAGTAACTTGTGGCCAGTGCATGTAAGAGACTGTTATTCAGCCACGGAAGGGCATGAAGTACTGGTAGATGTCACGCACGGGGGTGGACCGCGACACCTTCGTGCTACAGGAAGAAGCCGAACAGAACAGAAGGCCACATATTACCGGGTTGTTCTCACATGAGATACCCAGAACAGGTCCGTCTGCAGGGACACGTGCAGATTGGCGGTTGCCCGGGGCTGGCTGGGGGGCGGGCAGTGACCGCCAAGGTGGATGGAGCTTTCACTTGGGGTGATGAAAATGTTTTGGAACCAGAGAGAGGTGACAGCTGCACGACAGTGTGAATGCACTAAATGCCACGGAACTGCTTGCTTCGAAGTCTATGTTATGTGAGTTTTTCCTCCACTTAAAAAAATGCCCAGAGCCCAGGCTGATTCTTTCTGTCAAAGGGACCCTAACCTCCTGGTGTTCCCTCAGCAGAGCCGCCCACGGGGCTGGGTCACGGACGCACTCACAGACACAGCCGGACAGAGGTGCAGCTTCGGACCTCACACAGAGGTGGGGAACGCAGAGGTGGGGAACGCAGAGGTGGGGAACGCAGAGGTGGGGAACAGCTGCCGGCCTGACGCGGGGTGTGGGGAGACCCCCAGGAAGCCTCCCAGTCCAGGGACTGTGTGGGAGCCCACACCCTGACCGACAGAGGCCCAGGCCTCTTGGCGGACTCAGAAGCAGGACAAGACCTCCCAACGCGAGCGTCCCCAGGCTGGGCTGGACACTTCCCCTGGCCAGCAGCTGGCTGGGCGATGGCGCGGGGCCCAGCAGGCCTGTCTGTGGGACAGGGTCCCCTCACTGGGGGAGGGGTCTCTTTCATTCCTGCCTCCAGAGGGGCGGGGTCTGCTCAGCCAAGCTCTCGCAGAGCCCCACAGGGCGAGCTCAGCAAACACTTTTGGAAAAAGAAAAGGTGGGGACAGATCCCGAAGGACTTCGCCCAGACGGCCCGCGCCCCGCGGAATCGGAGGCTGGGGGTCGGGACGAGCCCATCCTTACAGGCTTCCTGCGTGATTGCCACATGCGGCCGGGAGTGGGGACAGCCGCTCCGGCAGGCCTGTGTGTCAGCGGCGCTCAAGCTGGCCGCACAGCCTCACACTCGCCGAAGCCGCGTGTCCAGTGGGCTGATGCCCGGGCCCAGTTGCCACCCTGCTTGACAGCTGTGTGAACAAAGCCGGGCACCCTGTCTGCGGCCCCTTGGTTCCTGACGTTGCAGAGATTCTGGAACGTCTGACTCCGAGGCGCTCGGTCCTAACCGCTACCCTAACCAGCCTTTCGGTAAATACTTCTTGGTCCTGCAGCCGCGTTTGCCCGCCATAGTGAATGAAGCAAGACCCGGCACACCGTGCGCTTATTCTTAGAGGACGGATGTGTCACCGCAGATGTGGAAGCCCAGGCGTTAGATGGGGGGAGGGGTGCAAACCGAAACACCCCCAACCGTCAGCCAAGCCGGGGTGCGGGTCGGGGCCCTCCTGCCTGGAGCCGGCTGTCTAGACTGAAAGCCTGGCTTTGCCACAGACTTGTGTGTGACCCTGGGCGACTCCCCGGGAATCCTCAGCTCGTTTCTCTGGAGGATGGGGTGACACCGAAGGCCACCTCACGCTGGCTGCCGTAAGGCGGACTGTGGTGGCACACGGAGCCCCACGGCAGGCCTGGCCCGCGGTAAGGAGCTCGGCCGGCACCCGTGGAGCGTGAACGTGCATCGCACCACTGTGTGTCCTCACAGACTTGTGGGCTGGGTCCCCTCGACCTGCCCATCCAGAGGCGGATGGCACCACGTGGCATATACGAGGGCGGGTGAGGGTCTGAGCTCAGGCCTGACGTCCAGTTGCCTGACCACACGTTATGCTGCTGACGAATCTGTGACTACGCCAGAGTTTGTTTTCGTTAAAAAACGCACCGTGATTCTAAGAGCAACATTGGAAATTCAAGAGGGAGAATACCCACCACGATTCTGGCATCGTCTCAAGTCCGTTTCTGCACCTTGCTACTCGCTCCCGTCCACACTCGTCCCTGCAGAGAGCTCCGTTCCTTCTGCTTCTTCCCATTTCACCCACTCACAGCCCATCGGCTTTCTATGATCACCTGGAACCTTCTCGCACACCTAGTGTGGACCACCCCGGAACCAAGGCAGGCCTCGGCGTCACCATCTGCAAAAGGGCTCTACATCATTACACGAATCTACATGAAACTGTCACCAGGCACGACCAGTAATGCAGACAGCAAAGTGACATGTCAAGGCACAAGTGACAAATGAATGCTCCTTGCTGCCACCCCTGGTACTGTTTGTAACGATGCATCATGAGAGCTAAATTTGGTTCAGGCGTTTCCTGAGCACGAGGACCATCGGGTGTCACAGTGTGTGGCCATCAGCTGTGACCTGTCCTCCCCGACCGACGGACAGCTCCCCAAGGACAAGGCTGTGCTTTCAGTCTTTGGACTCCCGAGGGCCTGGCTATTTAAAGGGTCTGCTAGTGATTCATGTCGACAGGATGGAAAAGTACATCTGACCCAGGTCGTCTCCTCCTTGGCCTCTCCTGCTTGCCTCTTCCCCCCAATCCATTGTCCCTGCCGGCCACCAAAGGGACCTTCCCAAATTACTCCTCTGAATATTTCCTGGTGGGGCTGAAAATCCCATGTCACCCCACTATGGGGCTGACTTCGTGTCCTGATACAGTGGGTCTACGAGTTTACGGAGCCTCAAAACCATCTAAAGAGATCGATCGAAGCAGAGTCCTGGGCCCTCCACCCAGAGGCTCTGGTCCTCTCGTCTGCCACAGCACCCAGAAACTGGCATTGCCACACAAGTCCGAGAGATTTGGATGACGGTGACTTGGGGTCTGTAGTGATCTAGATCAAGACAAAGGCCAAACCCTTTGGCTTCTGGGGGGAGGATGTGAGAAACTGACACCCCTGACTGTCAGCACTTCCCACAGATAATGTCATCTAGTCCTACCCCAGATCCGCACGAAAAGTGGGGACTGTTGATAGCCCTGCTTCTCAGATGGCGAACGGGGGACTGCAGGGCTGGGTAACTGTCAGGGTTTGCCGGTCCCTCAGTCGTGGAGCCAGACCTAGAAGCTGGGCCGTCTGGGCCCCAAACAGTCCAAACTGGGCACTTCACTGTCCTCATCATGGGGCCTCTGCTTACCTGTCCCACGTCATCGAGTGCTACTGTCCCAGGAACCCTCACATACACACACACACACACATTCTCATACACAGACTCATACAATACACACAGACACACACACAGACTCATACACAGAAACACAGACACACACACTCGCACAGACACACATGCACACATACTCTCATACACAGACTCATACACAGACAGACACAGACACAACACACACAGACTCATATACAGACACAAACACAGACACAGATACACACACACACTCACACACACACAGACTCATACACAGAAACACAGACACACACTCACACACAGACACACACACATATACAGACAGACAGACACACACAGACTCATATACAGACAGAAACACACATACGCACTCACACACAGATATAGACACACACATACACAGACTCATACATAAGCACAAATACAGACACACAGACAAACATACAGACAGACATAGACACAGACACAGACACAGACAGACAGACAGACACACACACACACACACACACACTTAGTTCCTGCAAGTTCTAGGCTCTCTGCTGCTGGCACTCTTCTCACTGCCTTCCTCGTGGAGGGCAGGGTGTCTCTCTCTCTCTGTCTCGCACACACACCAGGAAGCCTTCTCAGACCACCGCCTCGCGAATGAGGCCTCTCTGGGACTCCCAAGAGCGTGGTCTTTGCCAGGGTCATGTATCAGTCTGCACTGTCATGACGTCTTCACCCGTCAGCCCGCCCCACCAGACTGTGTGCTTCTTGAGGACGGGAATGGGGCCTGGTGACCTGGGCTCCTGGCCTGGGCCTGCCACAAAGAGCACCTGAGTGAGCTCTGGAGAACACACATCCATTGCTCCAGCCAAGCCCAGAGCCAGGCCCCAGAGCAGGGCCGGTCATGTCCTCTGCCCAGAGGGCCATCCATATACATCCCGGCCTAGTCGCAGGCTGTCTCACTGCATCCCAGCCTGCCCGCATCTACATGCAGCCTGCATCCCATCTCCATGGAGACGCCAGCCCTGCAGCCCAAGTAGCTTGTTCCATTAAGCTACTTTCATTCCTCAATCCCCTTTCTTGGCAGAAGAGTTGATAAAAAAAAAATCAGGTCAGCAAAATTGGTTTGGAAAATTAGAAATCATCTTCTCCCAGTCCCAGCGTGTGGCACTGCTGGGCATGCCAGCGGGGACTCTGAGCTGGAGAAGCTCCGCGTCTTTCCGTAACGCCTGCCATGGTGAGAAAGAGCGTCGCCCACACCGTGACAACCTGCTGTCTCCTCGCCCCCCACGTCATACACACACACGTACACACACACAGACTCAGACAGAAACACGGACACGCACGTGCACACACGCACACACACACTCATACAAAGACAGACACACACACGCACACGCACATGCACACACAGACTCAGAAACGGACACACACACATACAGACACAGACACACGCACGCACGCACACACACGCACACATGCAGACTCATACAAAGACAGACACACACGCGCGCACACACATGCACACACACGCACACACAGACAGACAGAAACACGGACATACACGCGCACACACGCAGACTCATACAAAGACACAGACACACATGCACACACACACGCACACACACAGACTCATATACAGATAGAAACAGATACACGCACATACATACACACACAGACTCACACAGACAGAAACACAGACACACAGACAGAAACACAGACACACACTCACCCACATGCAGACACACACACGCACACACACAGACTCAGACAGAAACACGGACACACACGCACACACACGCACACACGCAGACTCATACAAAGACACAGACATACACACACGCACACACACATGCACACACACGCACACACAGACTCAGAAACAGGGACACACACACATACAGACACAGACACACACGCACACACACAGACTCATATACAGATAGAAACAGATACACACATGCACATACATATACACACAGACTCAGACAGAAACACAGACACAGACATACACACACACACTCACCCACATGCAGACACATGCACGGCACACACACAGGCTCAGACAGAAACACAGACACACACGCCTGCACACACAGAGACACACTCACGCACACACACATGCACACAGATGCAGACACACGCACACACACACAGACAGAAACACGGACATACACGCGCACACACGCAGACTCATACAAAGACAGACACACATGCACACACACACACACACAGACTCATATACAGATAGAAACAGATACACGCACATACATACACACACAGACTCACACAGACAGAAACACAGACACACGCACGTACACACACACAGACTCAGACAGAAACACGGACACGCACGTGCACACACGCACACACACACTCATACAAAGACAGACACACACACGCACACACATGCACACACATACAGACACACGCACGCACGCACACACACGCACACATGCAGACTCATACAAAGACAGACACGCGCACACGCATGCACACACACACACACACACAGACAGAAACACGGACATACACGCGCACACACGCAGACTCATACAAAGACACAGACACACATGCACACACACACGCACACACACAGACTCATATACAGATAGAAACAGATACACGCACATACATACACACACAGACTCACACAGACAGAAACACAGACACACAGACAGAAACACAGACACACACTCACCCACATGCAGACACACACACGCACACACACAGACTCAGACAGAAACACGGACACACACGCACACACACGCACACACGCAGACTCATACAAAGACACAGACATACACACACGCACACACACATGCACACACACGCACACACAGACTCAGAAACAGGGACACACACACATACAGACACAGACACACACGCACACACACAGACTCATATACAGATAGAAACAGATACACACATGCACATACATATACACACAGACTCAGACAGAAACACAGACACAGACATACACACACACACTCACCCACATGCAGACACATGCACGGCACACACACAGGCTCAGACAGAAACACAGACACACACGCCTGCACACACAGAGACACACTCACGCACACACACATGCACACAGATGCAGACACACGCACACACACACAGACAGACACAGACACCGCACCCTCCTGCTGTGCTAAGTCACGGCCCCGCGCACAGCGACACGCTGAGGGCTGGTGTCCCTCTAGGGACTCGTCCCGGGGCTGCTCTGAGCGACCTCCAGCACGGCTCCATTGACTGCTCGCCTCCCAGGTCAGGGTGAGGGGAGGGGTGTCATCGTTCCCGCATGGGGGGGGTGTGGGCCCTCTCTTTCCAGTCTCCCCGTCTCCTTCCGGTGGCATCGTGACCTGCCTTGTCACTGGGCAAGCCTGACATGCGGGACTGAGGACAGACCCTCTCCCCTACCTCCCACCTCACGCTCTTCCCTCCGGTGGTGGTGAGCACTCGTGGGCCTGCCCATTTCTCGAATTGCAGTGGGAGACCCCTCCCTGGGGTGCGGTGGGCCCACCACGATGAGGAGCAGGGGACTTGCTCAGGCCTTTCATCCTGGGCCTCGTGCTCAGCTCTGCTCATGGGGGAGGCTGCCACGGGCCTGCCAGGTGAGCTGAGCACTGTCTGCGCTGCCACTTGGGGTCCATCCTTATGGACAGGCCTCCTTGGCAAGAAGCCTCAGCAGGAAAGAGCGGGAGGATTCTGGCGCCCCAAACCCTTCCGAACCCTCGTCAGCCTGCGGGTGCGGATGAGAGGGCCGATTACACGGCCACTTGGCTCGGTCAAGTGCTCACTGTGTTTATATCTAAGTAATACCCAGAAGCCAAGCCTGCCCTCGAAGGCCCAGCAGAGTCAAGTCAGCTACGTATGTGTCAGTGTGGCCTCGAGTGGGACGCTTTTCCAGCAGTCTGTCCCGTCCCAAAGGGAAAAGCAAGGTGGCAGCCGGAAACGCCACGTCTGAATTCTGCCCCCACCTCCTCCTGTCCTCCGATGACATTTCCTGAGCCTCAGCTTCCTCACCCGGAGCCTGGGATCGTAACAGCTACGTGCCACACTGGCGTGAGGATGAAATGAGGCCACCGTGGGAAAACGCTGAGCACCATGCATGGCACGGAGCCGGCACCCAGACATACGCATTCCATTCTTCATTCTCCCCAAGGATCTGGGAAGAATGAACATGCCTCAGGATCTAAAATCTTATTTCCTCTGCCTGTCCCAGGGTTCCACGTTTTGAATGTTTTTTTTTTTTTTTCACGCCAAACACACTGCATTCATTGAATACTAACGAATTCAATCTTGTTTGGGCTCCATCGGACTCACGTACGCGCCTGTGAACAGGAGATAACCAGCGTGACCATAACAAAGACCCTGATACTT
>NW_011889184.1:380828-388902 GCF_000151845.1 Pteropus vampyrus | reverse complement strand
ATTTCCTGAGCCTCAGCGTCCTCACCCGGAGACTGGGATCGTAACAGCTACGTGCCACACTGGCGTGAGGATGAAATGAGGCCACCGTGAGAAAACGCTGAGCACCATGCATGGCACGGAGCCGGCACCCAGACATACGCATTCCATTCTTCATTCTCCCCTAGGATCTGGGAAGAATGAACATGCCTCAGGATCTAAAATCTTATTTCCTCTGCCTGTCCCAGGGTTCCACGTTTTGAATGATTTTTTTTTTTCACGCCAAACACACTGCATTCATTGAATACTAACAAATTCAATCTTGTTTGGGCTCCATCGGACTCACGTACGCGCCTGTGAACAGGAGATAACCAGCGTGACCATAACAAAGACCCTGATACTTTTGTCGGTCTGTTTGGCCCACTCAGAAGGAAAGAAATAGTTTCCTTGGGGCTTTATGAAATATTAGGACGAGACTGACGATGGCCATTGCTACCGGCCAGAGCGGGTCTGGAGCCAAGGGGAACAGACAGCCCTCCATGTGCAGCTCCTCCCCCTACTTTCTGCAGGTCACCCCTAAGCCTCGGTTTCTTCATCTATAAAATGAGAGTTGCAATGATTCCTAGCTCCCAGAAGCACTGAAGGGTGACCGAGACCATATAGGCCACCTGCCTGGCTTTGCTCTGAAGCACGTCTAGTGAGTGATGTATCAGGGCAATGTGTCCTGAGACTCTCTCTTGGGTAGAGCGCCAGCTCTAAAATGGCAAGACGGGTCTAGAGAGTGAGCGTCTGTTTCGTTCACGCCCAGATTCTGTTTAATTCCTCATTTGGGGTCAATTCCTGAAGAGGGAGTTGGCGGGGCTTACGGGCCGCGCTCCCACATCCAAAAGGATTTCATTGGAAAGGCTTAAGGTGGACGTTAAAAGTTGTTAAGTATGGTATGGTTGTTTTAACTTTATTTCTCATCGATCATTTCTAAAAACCAGCCCCATAAAGCTGGTCTTCCCATCATCCCCATTTTATCAATGAAAAACATAAGACCCAGAAAAGTTAAGTGGCTTGCCTGAGGTAACTCGAATGAGGGAGAACGGAGAGGCAGGATTTGATCCTGGGCGCGACCCCAAAGGCTGCGCGCACTTCCGCTCACCCCACTTTCTCTGGAATGGCCGCCACCAGAGTGGCCATTGGGAATACAGATTTCCTCTGTCCCCAAACCAGAAAGACTGCTTTATCGCACTGTTGGGCCAGCTCCCCGTGGAAGCCCCCAAAAACCCATTAAGGAAGCCGGTTCTCTGGGGCCCACTAGGTAAATTGCCTTTTGAAAGGAAAAGAAAGGACACATCTGTGGCCTCAGACTCTCTACGAGCAATAATTCGAGAGTCTCTTTCAGACCCCAGAAGGAAAGTCCCCACGGGAAGAAGGAGAGGTGCAAAGTGTGACTCCAGCGAGAGCCAGGAATGCCTTCACGTCTGTGGAAGCCTTGAAAGAGAAAAGGCACAATTTAAATTGGAACAGTTCAAAGTGATAACTCATTTCCCAGTTTAATTTGCTATTGGCATAATCATTAGAAAGAAGGGTCCAGGGCCTTGGCTTATGAAGGAGGCAAATCTCTGGCCTCCCGAAGTATTTTTCATTTTGAAAGTTCAAACCATCAGTCAACTTGAATCAGAGGATACTAAGCCCTTTGACAGTGAACCTCTTACAGGATGGAGAAACCGAGGCCTTACGTCTCAAGATTGTGTCTTTATGATCCTATGAATCAAAGGCAAATGCCAAATGGAGATCTGAACATGCACACTTAGATCTAAATGTGCCGTCAGGCGCGAAGGGGCCAACTGGTCACCTACTATGTGCGAGCACAGAGCAGACAAGAAGCACACACCTGTGAAGAGGACAGGTGTAAGGCAATGGGGCACGCTGGGGACCAGAGGGGACAGGAGGGGACATGTCCCATCTGCAGGGGACAGCAGCTGCCGAGCCCGGACAATTGTCAAGAACAAGAATGTAGCCCCGATAAGGCTGATCCGCTTTTTCAAGAAAAGACAGAGATCCGAAACTGTAGGTAAACTGGGGGCGGCAGATATAAAACTATGCTTTCATTTTAAACCTTTCAAGGATCCTGTAAAGAATATCTTTTGAACCTTATTTTATTGGAAATCAGATTCCCAAACGTGATTGGTTCAGGATCAGACAGCAGCAAAGGCTGAAACCGGGATTGGGGCCCATTCTGTTCCAGAAGAGGGGTGATGAGGCCCCAGGTGAGTCAGGGGTATGACTGGTCTGGGGCCGAGTACAGAGCCAGCTCCCAGGTGGCACCATGAGCAGCTATGATCCATTATGGCGCAAGGCAGTGTGGGGATTGGAGCATCAGGAGCGTGTGTCCACGAGACAGCTCTGAAGAGGCGCAGCACCCTCTACTGCAGAGAAGGGATTTGGGGGTGCAGAGAAGGGGGACCTGACATTTATGGAGCATTTACTACAAGCTGGGCACCGGGCTCAACATGCTTCACTTCACTGAGTCTATATGACGACTCTTTGGTGGAGATGGCTTATCCCTTCCTTTCTTACTGTGGGGACTTCCCAGCGTCACACGGCCAGGTCAGGCTGCCTCTCTCGTTTCTAACATTTGCTTAACGCACCTGGGCCTTCCTCCTGTCCAGGCTGCTGGGCAAGGAGAGGCCTCGGAGCATCTCCTGCAACCTTGTCAATCATTTTGTAAAAAATGGTCCAGACAGGATGGCCCTCACAAATCTTACCAGGGCCGTTTTGCACAAAGTGAAACTCGGTAAATTAAGATGTCACACCAGCCTTGCTGTTTCCACGGGGAGTGACTGTAGCTGTAAATCTGTCCCAGCACGCGGGCAAATGAGCTTTGGCCAAGCAGGTAGTGAAGTTTATTTACTACTGCCTCGATTATGATATTAATTTATTATTAAGAAAATAAAAGGCTTCCGAGGGCTTGGGGTTCAGGCAGCGTAGCCGTTCGCTGTCGGATTCAGAGGATGCGGGAAGCGGTGGGAGGTGGGAGGAGCCAGGCTCTAGCACCAGGCTGGCCTGGAGGGGGCCAGACTCTGCTCCAGCATCTACCGGCTGTGTGACCTTAAGTGAGTGGCACGACTTCTCTGAGCCTCTATCTCCTTAACTGCAAAAAAAGGGATTAATCGTAACACCCACCCACCGGGCACGTGGGGTGGAACCTATAGACACGAACGTGAAGCTCCTAGCAATGCTGGATGTCATCACTGTCATTACTATTGAAACACACATTCCTTGAGCAGTTGCCTACAGAGCCAATTGCTTGACTTCTTGTCACTAAAATAGCAGGATGCCCGGCGGGGCCTCTTAATTGCATCAAAATGGTCTGTTGAGTCACAGCTTTAATTACCTTTCTCGTGGTGTCATTGGAGCAGGAATCAGGTCCTTGCCTTTCGCCCACTTTCCCTGGCTCCACGCAATGCGAGCGCCCACCCCTTGTTAATCGTTCTGACTCTGCAAAGATGAGTGCAGCAAATCGCCCAGCAGACCCTCAGGGTGCACACGCGGCCAGCCTGCGAGGCCCCGAGACCTCTCCGCAGAGCATGGAGGCGAGGGTTTGGGACTTCGTGAAGTCACCTTCCCGCGGCCGAGTTTCCACAGCGGCTGCAATCTGGGTCCCAGTTTGTGTGCTTACTGGACCGCCACCTCTGGCCATTCCCTCCCAGCAGCCCCAGCAGGATGAGCTGGGCATGATGACCCAGAGTGAAGGGTGGCGGTCCTTTGCTGTCCGTGAAGCTGTCTCTCTCTGCAGGGCTGTGGAAAACTGCGATGGGTCAGGGAGGTACAGGTCAGGGCCACTTCCTGAACTTGGAAGAAAAAGCACAGAATATGGAATATTCTTAGCTCCAGGCTCCATGGAAGGAAACCACAAGCCTGCTGAGAAAGCCCGATTGACACTTGCCTGGGAGAAGCCTGAGTTTACACTGAGCTGTTTGTCCTTTGAGGATGCATCTTGGTAGGCCCTGTGTCTGGCCAGGGCGTGGCTGTGGTAGGCGCCCGATAGATCTGTGCTAAGTCAATAAATGCCACCTAACTAATTTTATTCATCTTATTTTTATTATACCCCCCTCTCTTTTCCCAGAAATGATTTCAGGCCAAATACAGACTCCATGATCGAGTAATCGCGAACGCTCACGGCAAGCTCACCGTGTGTCAAGTGCTGCCTTGAGCACGCTACATGCTGTCTCCATTGCATCTTCGCGGCAGTCTTTTATGGTAGGTATTATTATTATTATTATTATTATTACATCCCGTTTTACAGATGAGGAAAATAGTAACGAAGTAAATGACAGGATAGAAAAGGGACGTGAGCTAGAGGCAGACCTTCTAACCAGTGCCCGTCCTCACAGCCTGAGGGGAAGAAGTGGGCTCCAGGTTTTCTAGAAGCCTGGCCAGAGACGGAAACGGAGTCCCTTAAAACATCCACGGAGTCTAGAAGAAAAAACAAACAACCGCACAAATGGCTTCTATCTAACTCGTGTGGCCTTGGGAGAGTCCCCTCCGTCTCAGCCTCTGATTCGTCCTCTGTATAAAGATGACAACAGCATTGTCTTCGTCGCCAGGCCGTTATGAAGGTCAGAGGACAGGGGTGGATGCTGCGAGCACAGAGCTGGATCCCAGAAGATACGGCGTCGAGATTCACCCTCCCGTCTTATTTCTAGCCTTTTCCTCCCTCTGCTTATGGGAGAAGGCATCTTGGCGTGTGGGTGTTTAACTGCGAAATCATTGGCAAGGCTGCCCAGCCAGCTCATGGTTACTTAAAAAGACGAAATAGGCCGTGCAAGGCGGCTTGGGGCTTTTCAAGCGCCTGCTCCTGAATTTCACGAGCGTGGGGGTGCTGAATGGTTTGGTGACTCCCAGCCTGGGCCCTGCTCGAAATTCACGTCAAAGTGAAAGGTGCCTCCGACTCCCCATTATATTGCGGTGCCCTCGGCGGCTCGGGAAAGTCACGCTTCCCCTTCATCTCCTGCAGCCGAGAAATGCAATGGATTTTCCTGGCCTAATTTTCGCGTTTTAAAGAACTCTTTCCCCAGGGCTCCTCTGAGAACTGAAATGGAGACAATCTCATTCATATTTCACCATGTAGCCCAAAGTCTAATTGTGTGCCTGACAACAGGCTCTGGCGGAACACCTAGTCCATAGCGGGCCCAGGGCCAGGCACATGGGAGGCAGAGGTGACATATATGTCGTCCCTGCCCTCAGGAGAGACCTTTAGAAGCTAAGGTGAGAAGCACGAGGATGAAGACAGCACCAGGGAACCAGGCTCCCAAGCCAGGAAGGGGAAGGGAAGAGGTGACCCAGGCAGAGACACGTGGACAAACACAATGGTGGAACAGGAAGCTTGAGAGGTAAACACAGGCAAGCTCAAGAAGGAGCACAGAAGTCAGACTGCCAGCTTCGCTGGGGCACTAGAGGGCTGACGGGTGTTTAACGTCTGGTGTTCACTGACGTGGCTGCCTCTGAGTTTTAAAAATTACGTTGGCAGTTTGGAAGGAAACTGAATCGGAGGGAAGGAAGACCAGGCGAGGGCTCTCAAAAGAACCCGGACCTGAACAAGTATCCCATGATGATTTTCTCTACGGCCCGGTCCTGAGCTAGGTATCCGGGGAGACACCAAAACAAGGAGATAAAATTAGGTCTACTGTGTTCTGGTGCTTTCCATGGGTTATCTCAACCAAGTATCGCAAAATAAAATGAGCATCTCCATGTTGTAGATTAAAAAGCTGAAGCCCAGGGAGGTGAAGGGAGGCGATCTTGCGGGGAGCTGGTGAGTAAGGCAGGTTGGTGGGCCCACCTCCCGGTGTGGCCCTGCTCGGCAGACCAGCACCAGCAGCAGGCTCCAGCCCGAAAAGGCAGGACGATTTGTGGCCCCAGCGTGTGCCACCCGGAGTGAGATGTACTCCGGCTCCAAGAATGACTAATGTCAGCCTAAAGGGTAACTGTGAATACAGAGCCCTGAGCTCTATTAATGTTCCGTGATAAATGCTGTTGCTTTAAAATCAGATTCACGTAAACAGAGGTTTCGGCGGAACGCCAGCATTCCGGAACGTTAGGTTGTGGGCCCTGCGGGCCCTGTCTCGTACGTCCATGAATCATCTACACCACCCACCTCCAGGCCTGGGACACGGCGGCCACTCTGTAAATACTTATTGACTGAATGGGGCCACTTCGAGAAAAATCTCCTAAGGAAGATACAATTAAGGGAGTGACACAACATGTCATCTTTCAAAGCTTTAGGCGGGGAGTTGAGTACGAATGGAATTTATTGGTTTATTAATTCTTCACATATTTACTGAAAACTACCCATGTCCTTCCAAATATTACTAAGACAGATGACTTTATGGATTAATCTGATTATGAAAAAACTTGAAGAAATGGATTATTTCTCTACTCTTTCAAATTTTCTAGAGCATGGAGAAAGGAAAAGATATGCATACTGTCTTTCAAAGGCAACATAATACTAATACCGTACCTGACAAAGACAGTACAAAAAAGAAAACTCAACATGACCTAACAGTATTAATAAAGCAAAAAGTTTAAATAATATGTTAGCAAACAGAATTCAGTGCTATACCATGACCACATGAGAACAGGTAAGAATGATTTAATATGTTAAAATCCATTAGTATAATGTACTAAGTCAAGGAAGCCAAACCATACGATCACCTCCATAAATGCAGAAAGGCACTGGGGGAAAAAAATCCAACAAAATGTAAATGGTAAAACACTAGAAACAGTACATCTGAGAATACTGACCAATGCAATTAGACAGGAAAATATTGGTCTAAAAATTGGAAAGAAGAAATAACATAAGAGCTAAATACGAGAAACGGGAAGCAATATTATCGTGATGGACAGATGATACAATTACACATGTAGAAAATCCAAAAACCAAAATTTTTTTTTCACCTACAGCACCTGGTCTTCCTGGGTGGTCTCCCATCCAAGTACTAACTAGGCCCAACCCTGCTTAGCTTCCGAGATCAGATGAGATCGGGCATGTTCAGGGTGGCGTGGCCTTAGACTCAAAAACCAAATTTTTAAACGAATTATTATACACCGTAAGAAAAATTGGTAACTGCCTGGTGGTAAATGTACAAGATCCAAAAGCATTTTTATTAAGTATAAATAACAACGTTTAAAAATACAGTGAAAGAAAAGGCCCCCATTATAATATCAACAAAAAAACAGGTAAAATACTTTGAATAAATTTAATAAGAACTGTAAAGATGATTTTAAAACTAAATCGAGAACCTTGAAAGAAGACTTCAAGAGATGCAAAGTTAAACCTTGCTTCTAGACAGATTCAGTATTTTAAAGATATAGCTTTTCCTCGGGTTAATCTATAAATTCAAGTAACCCCAATTAAAAAGTAGCATGAGATTTTTGGAATCTCAACAATATATGAATATTCATCTGGAGAGACAAACCTGCAAGAATAAGTGAGGAGCTTCTGCAAAGTAAAAGGAAAGAGAGAAGAACAGGTTGCACAGATTTTAGGATGCGCTATAACACGACGGAGCTGGGACAATCGGATGTTGTCTTAATTTTCAATACCACGTCACTGTCAGATGAATGGGAGACCAGAGAGCACAGAAGTAGACTCAGATGCATATGGGAATACGGTGTCCACGGTGGATTAACTAATAACCACAGACCAACTGGTAACTGGCCATTCAAGAAATAAAGTTGGATTCCTACCCTACTCTATGCAAATCCCAGATGCATCCAAAGTGTAGCAGAAAAAGTAAAATCGGAAAGGCACCAGAAGAAAACATGAGTTCAGGGTGGGAGAAGGCCTTGATTTTTATAGAATCGAGTGTATCAATATTTCCCTTTATGCCTTCTGGAGTTTGTGATTAATTTGAGTTAAAGCGAAAGAAAGAAATCCCACGGGCTTAAAAAAAAGAAGTTATGCCATAAACAAAACCAAAAGGCAAGGCCAACTGAGAAAGTACCGAATAAGTGACAATGACTAAGTTTCTGGCTTTGGGAAGAGGCCACACAAATCAGTGGGAGGAATAAGTGGTCTAACTAACCAAATAAATAGGACATTTTACAG
>NW_011889184.1:378888-379305 GCF_000151845.1 Pteropus vampyrus | reverse complement strand
ACACCACACACACCACACACACTATATACACAACACACAGGACACACACACACCACACACACACACCTGACACCACACACACCACACACCACACACACTATATACACCACAAAACACACCACACACAACCACACACACCTGACATCACACACACCACACACACACCACATACACACACCTGACACTACACGCACCACACACACCGCACACCACACACACCACACATACTACATACACCACACACCACACACACACCTCACACACACACCACACACACCACACACAAATGCCTGAAATCACACACACCACACACACTATATACACCACAAAACACACCACAGACACACACACACCGCACACACACCTGACACCACACACACACCACACACACACCCGACACCACACACACCACACACA
>NW_011889184.1:378229-378838 GCF_000151845.1 Pteropus vampyrus | reverse complement strand
CGAATAAGTGACAATGACTAAGTTTCTGGCTTTGGGAAGAGGCCACACAAATCAGTGGGAGGAATAAGTGGTCTAACTAACCAAATAAATAGGACATTTTACAGGAAAGAAGCAAAGGGCAACTGTCAACAGCCAAGCCTTGGGAAGAGGCACGATCTCACCGTTAACGAAAGACATACTAATTTAGACAAAGCCGCGGTGCCATTTTTTATCTATCAGATTAGTAAAAGTTTTAAAGGTCGTTAACACTAGCAATGTGAGGAAGAACACATTCGTAGGCATCGTGGAGGAAGCATAGATTGGTGAGAAAGTTTCGGAAGATAATTTGGCAAATCTATCAAAATTGAAGACTCTTCTGGCAAAGCTTTTAAGATGAAGATTCTCATACCTTCCAAATATACTTGAAAGATGTGTGTGTGTGTGTGTGTGTGTGTGTAGACACACACAGTTAGGAAGACAGGAAGTTCACCGCAGCAAAAGCCTGAAAGTTAGAACAACAATAGGGGACCGATCGAGAAAGATTATGAAAATTCTCAGTCTACAGCCACTAATAAGAACAAAAAAGGATCTCAGTGCACTGATGCAGGACGATCTCTGAGATATTAAGAT
>NW_011889184.1:376033-377543 GCF_000151845.1 Pteropus vampyrus | reverse complement strand
GCCATAAACAAAACCAAAAGGCAAGGCCAACTGAGAAAGTACCGAATAAGTGACAATGACTAAGTTTCTGGCTTTGGGAAGAGGCCACACAAATCAGTGGGAGGAATAAGTGGTCTAACTAACCAAATAAATAGGACGTTTTATAGGAAAGAAGCGAAGGTCAACTGTCAACAGCCAAGCCGTGGGAAGAGGCACGATCTCACCGTTAACGAACGACATACTAATTTAGACAAAGCCGCGGTGCCATTTTTTATCTATCAGATTAGTAAAAGTTTTAAAGGTCGTTAACACTAGCAATGTGGGGAAGAACACATTCGTAGGCATCGTGGAGGAAGCATAGATTGGTGGGAAAGTTTCGGAAGATAATTTGGCAAATCTATCAAAACTGAAGACTCTAATACCTTCTGGCAAGGCTTTTAAGATGAAGATTCTCATACCCTCCAAATATACTTGAAAGATGTGTGTGTGTGTGTGTGTGTGTGTGTGTGTGTGTGTGTGTGTGTGTGTGTGTGTGTGTAGACACACGTAGTTAGGAAGACAGGAAGTTCACTGCAGCAAAAGCCTGAAAGTTAGAACAACAATAGGGGACCGATCAAGAAAGATTATGAAAATTCTCAGTCTACAGCCACTAATAAGAACAAAAAAGGATCTCAGTGCACTGATGCAGGACGATCTCTGAGATATTAAGATATTTTAAAAAGCCAAGGTACAGAAGAATGTGTATGAAATGGTCCCACTTGAGAACATGAAAAAGGATATCAAATGTATATACGTGCATATATAAACATACATATAACATATATAAACATAAAATACCAAGTCTACACACACACACACACGTAGAAAATGACCCTCGATAAGAACATAAGAAACTCTTTCTGGGCTGTCCAGTAGAGCTTTCTGTGATGACAGAAATGTCATATAAATCTGAACTGTCCAATATGGTAGCAACGAGGCTCACGTGGCTCTTGAGCCCTTGAAATGTGTCTTGTGTGGCTGAGGAATTAACTTTTGAATTTTACTTCATTTTGATGAATTTAAATGGATATAGCCACATGTGGATAGCACAGACACAGAAAGTAGATATTTTGGGTGAGAAGGATTATGAACAGAGAGAAAGAGAGATTACGCCTGTCTACACGGTTGGAATTTTGTGGATGTATACGTGTCACTCTATTTAAAAAGAAAAGTTACTGACCTCCTGTGGTTTTCCGGGTCCCGGCGTTGGCAGTCACAGGGGTGGTGTCCTGGAGAGCCTGGGCTCTCACAGGGCCGTGGAGAAACTGCACGAAGGAGGTCAAGCTGACACGCGTTCCCCAGGGAGTCAGGCCCCAGAGGAGGAAATGGTCAGTTCCACAGCCAACAGTGGGGATGAGAGCAGGGGTGACTAGGACAGGCTTCATCCAGGAAGCAGTGCTCCGGCCCGGCCTGTGACATGCCTAGGTGTGTGGGAGGCCACGGGGGCCAGAAGAGCACTCAGGGCAGAGGGAGCCGCAAGCCGAGTGGCGGC
>NW_011889184.1:368692-372553 GCF_000151845.1 Pteropus vampyrus | reverse complement strand
TAGTTTAATTTAGCCATTTCCTCAAATGAACAGGGTTTCCTGATTTGGAAGATGGTGTAAACAAAAGAACACACACACACACACACACACGCACACACACACACGCACACACACGCACACACACACGCACACAGACACACACCCCTCTGGGTCAGAAAAGCCTGACTCTGCCCCTTATTGGCTGTGTGATCTTAAGAACCTTAAGGAACCCGTCTGATCCTCAGTTTTCTCATCCTCCACGAGTTATAGTAAAGACGAAATGGAAAACGACTAGCTAAATACCTGGCACACAATAGGAGCTCAATCAAATAGAAGTTATTGTTATTAATTCATACAAAAAAGTAACTTTTAAGCTATCGTTTTACATGCCACACACATCTTCTTTTTCTTTCCCCAACATGGGGTTTACCTTCGGCACTACCTTTGGCGATCCAGCCAGGTAGCAAGAGAACTCGCAGGAGGCCAGGGTGACGTCTCAGAGCAGTGACAGGTGCAGGAGCCGAGGGAGAAGCTGGGGCTGTGGGACTCCCAGCTGAGAAACCGACTTGAGAAGTCGAGGACAGGTTGCTGGAGGATGTGAGAGCTGGGCCGGGTCACAAGGCAGACGTGGAACAGCAACAGAGACAGAGGGACCCGCCTCGGCAAAGCCCGGGGGCGTGGGAGACACGGCGGGTCTGCAGGGCGGTGAGAGGCACCAGCACTGTGCGTGCGGGCAGTCAGAGGCACTGGAAGTGGTGGCAAGGACACCTTTGGACGAGCCTGCGGTGCCATGCTAAGGACCTCACGCTCTTGCCTGTAAGAAGCAGGGAGCCATCGAAGATTCTTCAAGCAAGAGCTGATGGTCCAGTCTGGCCTTGCTCATAATGGATGAGCGGGGGCGGGATGGAGACAGAAGGGCAAAGGCCAGCACAGTGCAAAGAGCAAACGAGGGGGACACTGGGCCAGGGCAATGTCAGCTGAGACGGAGGCCCGCTGAGATAGGGCCGGGCCGGCTGTCCACTGGAGACCCAGCCCAGGCGGAGGCATTCCATCCAGCCAGATGACCGGTGCCCCAGAAACGAGACTGCCATGTCTACACGACAAGAGGAGGCTCGCACTTACATAGCAACCGTGTTATTACCTCACTTGATCCACCCACCGGCCTGTGATGGAGACACCATGATCCCATTTTACAGACTGGGGACCACAGCTTCAGAGAAGAGAAATGACCTGCTTTCGTTCGCACGAACCTGCAGTGTCTCCCTTCTTCCATCCGGCTGGTTGATGGGCTCGTGGGGGTGGGGGTGGGGGCGGGGACGTGTGATCTGCAGTGTTCGCCCATTTCCATGGTGTAAATACTCCCCCCGTGGATGGTTATGAGCTTCCAACAGCTCATCGGCTGGTTCGCAAACTTTTAATAATTGGCTCTGGGGAGCAGGTGTGTCCTGGCACCAGCCCACCCCTGCCAGAGCCTCCCAGCAAACGAGGAAACTCACTAAACTCTGGAAGCCTCCTACTGCACGAAATTTATTAAACAACTGACTCTCTTTACAGCGGGATTTATTTACCCGTGTTTGAATCCATGAGAATGAGAAGCTAGAAATAGAAGCAGCCCCGTCACCTGGCCGTGGAGTGGCCGCCGAATCACCCAGTCCATCATCCACACCCTGAGCACATTTGTCCTGACGCAGGACCCTGAATAGTTTTGTTAAAAAATTAAGCCACATCTGCTGTTCAATGATCAAGTAATAACAGTATATATTTTTGAGGGTGACTCTAATAGCATAATTCCGTCGGGCCAAGAGAAAGCATCCAGCCACAGACACACAGGCCAGCACCTTATTTTGATCAAACCACAGCCAGAAATGCAACGACATACATAAAATACTACGGCGGCCTGTCTCTGCCAGGCACTCACATGCAGCTTCTTTCTGTGCCAGATAGTGACTCTGCTCCTAACCCAGCGGGCAGTGTTTTTTAATAACTTACCTAAAATGTTCCTCAAAATAAATTTTTTTAAAAATAGGACAGCAATAAAAACCAAGACAACGGATAATGAAGTAAAATCTCTTTTCTCCGTTCGCCGCTGTCAGCAAATATTAGAATTCCAGCAAAGAACGGCGGCCCCTCGGGGTTTGATGAAAAACTGGTAGAAGTGAAAGGCGCGGCCATAAATGGGGTCTCACCTCCGTAGGAAAGCGGCATCAGGAAGAAGGCATTTTTGAGGATGTGTCATCTGCAAGAAGCTTAGCAGCAAAGATAGGGCCCCGATTTTAAATAAAGATACGGCCGTGAGGCAGCCGAGTGCCCGTGTCAATCACGGTGGAGCTTCTCTGTCAAACGAGGGGATTTTTCTGTTTTATCGGTCATTAAAGACATTTTTTGGTTGCCTAGGGTGGCCAGGTACTGGCGAGGCTCTTGGGATGCAAAGAAGAAGGCTCCGTCCCCACCTCGAGTCGGTGGGAGACACAGCGGCTAACTCAGTCCTGCCAGCATTTGTCACTGGCGCTGGAACGCAGGGTCACGGGCAGGTGCGGGAACCCGACGGTGGCGGGCGGGGGGCGAGGCGGTGGGGAGGTGGGGGGTGAATAGGGGATTTGCCCAGCGGCGAAGGCGGGAAAAGCGTTCCGGCCGGAAGGGACAGCACGAACAAAGTCAGGAGGGCCTGCAGTGTAGCCCACGGTGAGGGTAGGGAGCCGTTCTTTGAGCAGGTCGGGCACCTGTGAAGGGGCAGGTGAGCGATGGCAGCCGCGGAGGGTTTGAAGGGTGGCAGTGAGGTTGTGGGCACAGGGACCCCGTAGGCGGCTGGGCCAGGAGGTGATGCGTGAGGTCAGAGAACAGAGCCTTTGAGGACGCAGAGGGGCCTGGACTCGGCCCTCGGTGGCGACAACGGGCCCTGGCGAGGCGGCTTCTGGCATTTTAAGGTCCCCTCGGGTATTGGTGTGGGAGCGAACTGCCAAGGCCCCAGCCCTTAGCAGGGGAGAAGACACAGAGAGAAGGAAAGGAAGGCCCGGCAGGTCGATGGGCTCAGCAGCATCCCCACGGAGCTGTTGTGGGTAGCCGCCCCCTCCCCCACTCCTGGCAGCCTCCTGTGAGCAGCCTGTTAGATGCCTGGTCCCTGACGCCTGAGCCCCTGATGCCCGAGCCCCGGACGTCCGAGCCAGAGCAGCCTGCTCAGGGCCTGGGAGCGTCTTCTGGCTCCACACCTCACTTGCAGGTGGGGGGGCAGCCCCGCCGTCCGCCGGATTGCTGGGGTCTCGGAGGGATGACATGCATGAAGCCCTCTGCAGGTGGAAGCGGGGCAGGAGCCTACAGAGTCGCCTGGATGGGCGGATGGATGAAACAGTGAAAACCCATCTTCCTGTAATGCCCAACGTTTCAGCTGGAGTTTTGTTTTATTTTTGCTTTGACTGGTTGTTGTCGTCATTTGTTTCTAAGACTAGCCCACGGACCCCGGTTCTGTGGAAGCAAAGTGCTAGCTCTCCCCCTTCCAGTTCTCCCCTTTCCGCGTGTCCTGACAGGAAAGGTGGGTTCTGGTCCCTTCGCACTAATGCGTCCCTCCCACTCAGGCTTCTCCCCGGGATATTTCTCCACGGGCCCGGACACCCTCCAGTCTGCCTTTCCCAGGCCAGGCCACCAGACTCAGAGTTTCCGACCCCTGCATCGGGATGTGTGGGCCGGGATGGATACTGAGGCCGTCTCATAGGACGGGGTCCCGTGCCCGACATCGACTCTGTGCCAGCTCTCTGCTGGGAACCGGGGACAAATGGATGGGCCAGATATGACCGTGCCCTTCAGGGTCAGAGGCTGGGGAGGGGGTGGGAGCTGCAGACGCAGGAGCAGCCGGTCACAGCACAGGAGCCACCAAGGCCCCATATGTGC
>NW_011889184.1:364172-368642 GCF_000151845.1 Pteropus vampyrus | reverse complement strand
CAGCTGGAGTTTTGTTTTATTTTTGCTTTGACTGGTTGTTGTCGTCATTTGTTTCTAAGACTAGCCCACGGACCCCGGTTCTGTGGAAGCAAAGTGCTAGCTCTCCCCCTTCCAGTTCTCCCCTTTCCGCGTGTCCTGACAGGAAAGGTGGGTTCTGGTCCCTTCGCACTAATGCGTCCCTCCCACTCAGGCTTCTCCCCGGGATATTTCTCCACGGGCCCGGACACCCTCCAGTCTGCCTTTCCCAGGCCAGGCCACCAGACTCAGAGTTTCTGACCCCTGCATCGGGATGTGTGGGCCGGGATGGATACTGAGGCCGTCTCATAGGACGGGGTCCCGTGCCCGACATCGACTCTGTGCCAGCTCTCTGCCGGGAACCGGGGACAAATGGATGGGCCAGATATGACCGTGCCCTTCAGGGTCAGAGGCTGGGGAGGGGGTGGGAGCTGCAGACGCAGGAGCAGCCGGTCACAGCACAGGAGCCACCAAGGCCCCATATGTGCTGCAGAGCCCGGAGGAAGCACCAAACCTGGCTGAGGGGGTCCCGGGAGGCATCCTAGAGAAGGTGGCCCCAGAGGGACAGTATGGCCAAGAAGGTGGCCAGAACGTTCTCATCTAATCCGCACGTTTGCGAGCTCTCTGAGAGCAAGGATTTGGTCTTATGCATCTTTGTGTCTCCCAGCAACAGGCACTCAGCCCCACGCGGGGCCAGTGTTAATAAATGACGAGGAAGAAGGGGGGGGTGGGAATGGGAAGGATGGAAAGAAGGCAGGGGGGCCACAGCTCGGCACGGACACGGCAGGGCGGCACCGAGGCCGGGCGCGGAGAGAGGGGCACGGAGCCGCGGAGCTGGGTTCTCACTCTGTTCTGACGGGCCCCGGCTCGCTGGCTTTGCCTGTCCCTTCGCATCTCCTCATCTGTAAAATCGGGACAGGAACAAGAGTGTCAAGTTGACAGGGCTGTTGTTAGGCTAAAAAGTGGATGTAAAAGCATCTGTAACAGATACAAGGATTACGTGATAGCTGGTGGGTTGCAAAATGGCTTCCCCAAAATAAGCCTGCTCCCCAGAGCCACTGTCAAGAGCCAGGGCCACCCGAGAACCCTGTCGCTGAGCTGCCTAGCCTCTGAACAATTCTTCTAGGTTTCCCCAGCCACATTCCCAGGGGAAAAGCCAGGAAGGGGAGGCCCAGGTCTGTTTCAACCAACAGGCCAAATCCAGCTAATTAGGCAAGAAGCTAAGACCCCAGGAAGAAGGAAAGGGACCTAACAGGAAGGAAATAAGACGATCATTCAGTAAGACGCAGAGTGTGCCGAGGACTTCCAGTATTCGCTATGGTGAGATTGTGTCCTGGTTTATTGATGAGGCCGCAGGAGCTCAGGATGGTGAAGGCGCTTTCCCAAGATCTTGAAGCTAAGAGGTGGCAGGGACATAATCCGAGTTGCCCAGGTGAGTCTGGCCCCAAAGCCCAGGAGTTTCCCAGAATACCTCTCACCGGCTTCACACAGCAGCCTGCAAACGTAACGCTCACTTCCGTCTCACACCAGCCCAGGGACAGCCGGATGCGCCAGCAGCACCCTCCACAGCACCCGCCATAGCGATACCAGCATCAGAAGAACCCCAGCTCCCAGGAGTCGTGAGAAAGAAAGAGGGGCTCCCCTGCACGCTCCCCTCTTCTCTCTTAAACCCGATGGACAATCTTTCACGTCCACGGCCCTTCGCGATGACCGCAAGAGCCCTCTTGCTTTTAGAAAAGCCAAAACTTCCAGGCAATTCTTTCGGGCGATCTCTCTCAATTCACCTGCCCCGTTCTCGCTGCCTCGCAGCATAATTGCTACGAGCTGCTCTCTCCAGGTCAGTTTTGAAATGTGAAGTCATAAGCTGTTCCTCCTCCGTGAAGGTATTGAAATGAAAGATGGAGCATCTTTGCTGTTCCCATGGTTACCTCTGCTGTGAGCAACAGACCGGAGGGGGGCCGACCACTGGGTACCAGCACCACGCTCTCTAAGATGAACTGGGATTCTCTGACTTCCAGCCCCGGTTCTCCAGCCCACATCTCCATCCTGAGCTCTGGACCAGTTACAGCCAAGGGCGGTCAGACCTCCATCTACCCCCGTCCCGCCAGCCTCCCACTTCAGTGGATGGCAAGCCCCTGGCCCGGTCAGCCACGCCTAGCACCGAGGAGCCTCCCACAATCCCCCTTCCTCCAACCGGGAACAAGTCCTGTAGATTCCACCTTCGCAGAAGCCCACCCTGACCCCGAGCCCCCTGCAGCCTCGGACTCTTCTTCATTGCCACCAGCCTCCTCCCTCATCCCCTGCATCCACTCGGCAGGTGCCTCCTGCACAGGGCCGCGGGGAGCTCTCCTTACTAACACAAAAAGAGGCTAATGAATGCTCACGGCTTTACATAAGCAAAGGAAGCGCTCCAAGCCTGCCATTTTGTTTCAAGTGCCCTCCGCCCACACCCGACAGTGCTGACAAAGGGCTGCCCCCAAACCCAGCCCCCTCCCTTCCTAACCCCCAGAACTAACTGAGTCAAGCTGTGTGGGGACCGCCACAGGCCCTGGCCCCTGCCAGAGCCATCCGCTTCTCTCAGCTGCCTCGTTTCCGTTCTAACCGGTAGCTGCCAACCTGCAGGCAGCCTGCGGACAGAAAAGCTGGCCCAGCCTGGTTCTGAGCACCGGCTCTGCCATTCGCTGGCTGGGTGAGCTGGTCCCACCATCGCTCTGAGCCACAGTGCCCCTTTAGGAAACGGGAGATTATAGCGGTTTCTCAGAGGCTCATTCGCACTAAATATTATAAAACAGCCACAGCACCGAGAGTTGCCAAAAAAGAGAAAAACAAACAAACAAACAAAACCGTGGTCCAACGGCGCCCTGATAACACAGCCACAGACGGCATTTTGAGGTATTTCTTTTCATGTCCTTTTTTCTCTGTTTACTTGTGGTTTCTTTTCATAATTTGAATCCTAGAAAATACAATTTTAATCTCTGCTTTTTCACTCAACCTTCTCTGTGAAGTATTTGCCCAAGTGATTGCATGTCTTCCCAAGCATCATTTTAAAGAATTTCATCAAAAACTTGTAATACTCCGTTGGATAAAAAGAGCAAATTTTAAAAATAATTCTAATCTTTTTCTGATTGCTGAAACAATACATGCTCATATGAAATTTGGAAAGCACGAGAAAATAAAAGAGAAGATAAAAATATAAGCTCATAATGCAGAGTAAGCTAAATGCTCTCTCTAAAAAAAAAGCGATTCTTAAGAAACTAAAAATAGTCCATCCTATAGATGTGGTCTTATTTACAGAGTCATGAGAGAGTTGATGAAAACCTACACTGTTCCTAATATTTGGTTTTATAAATAATACCGCAATAAACATTCTTACAGGGGCGTCTGGACATATTTCTGGAGTCTCTGCTGTCAGGAGGACAGGTCAGCTCTACTCCCCGGCCTGGCGCAGGTCCCTGATGCACCAGATACTCCACACCCCCTCCGTACTCCACAGCTACCTGCTGGTTCTCGCAGGTGCCTACAGGCAGCTCGGGCCAAGTCCATGTTTGCCGGGTCCGCACTGTGTGCCAGATACTGAAGCTACAGCCAGAAGTAAGAGCCACCCTTGCCCTTACGGGGTGTGGGCGGGTCAGCATCCCGGAAGTCCCTCATTCCACAGGGATGCGCGCACAGCCACCACATCCCCTCCCAGGCTCACGCACTTGGCTGTTGGGACGCAGATTTAGAGGGAAGGAAGACAGGGACAGAAACAGACCAGTACGTTTATCCACATACACACGCCAATTCCCGGATAACCAACTGAGGTCTGTTTTCCTTTTCAAAGCCTCTAGTCACAGTTGACACAAAACAGCTACTATTAGTTATGCGCTTTTCAAGCACAGAGCCAAGTGCTTTGCAAGTGTTCTGCATGTCGTCCTCACAGCAAGCCTCCCGTCATCTCCATGTGATAAGTGAGGTTCACTGCCCCGCCCGTGGCCTCACGCATAAGGTGGAAACAGGGCTCAAACCCGCCAGGCTGCACCAGTATATACCCACGGAGCCACTGTTCTACTGTCTCCGTGGCTGATTGTGCCTTCTAAATACCCGTGAGGTCTGCCCGCATCTCTCTGTCCGCTCACCATCCTTATCTGAGCCACTATTGTTTTTTACTAGGACGAGTGCAGTAGCTAATAGTCTCCCCACACTCCCTCTCACTCACTATGCTCCATCGGCCATGTAAAAGCCAGCGCTTTGGTCAAAACTCAAGTTCAATCATGTCTCTCCCCTTTTTCAAGTCTTTCAGAGGTTCCTTTTATGCTTCTAGCATCAAACCCAAGCTCCTCCAGACAGTCTACAAGGCCTGGAATTGTCTGCCTACCGCCTCATCTCTGCCTGCTCCCCACGCCTCTCCTAGAGCCCAGCCTCACTGCCCCCGCTCCTATTCCGCCCTGGGGCTGGCCTCCCTGCAGCCCCAGG
>NW_011889184.1:341400-364122 GCF_000151845.1 Pteropus vampyrus | reverse complement strand
TAGAAAATACAATTTTAATCTCTGCTTTTTCACTCAACCTTCTCTGTGAAGTATTTGCCCAAGTGATTGCATGTCTTCCCAAGCATCATTTTAAAGAATTTCATCAAAAACTTGTAATACTCCGTTGGATAAAAAGAGCAAATTTTAAAAATAATTCTAATCTTTTTCTGATTGCCGAAACAATACATGCTCATATGAAATTTGGAAAGCACAAGAAAATAAAAGAGAAGATAAAATATAAGCTCATAATGCAGAGTAAGCTAAATGCTCTCTCTAAAAAAAAAGCGATTCTTAAGAAACTAAAAATAGTCCATCCTATAGATGTGGTCTTATTTACAGAGTCATGAGAGAGTTGATGAAAACCTACACTGTTCCTAATATTTGGTTTTATAAATAATACCGCAATAAACATTCTTACAGGGGCGTCTGGACATATTTCTGGAGTCTCTGCTGTCAGGAGGACAGGTCAGCTCTACTCCCCGGCCTGGCGCAGGTCCCTGATGCACCAGATACTCCACACCCCCTCCGTACTCCACAGCTACCTGCTGGTTCTCGCAGGTGCCTACAGGCAGCTCGGGCCAAGTCCATGTTTGCCAGGTCCGCACTGTGTGCCAGATACTGAAGCTACAGCCAGAAGTAAGAGCCACCCTTGCCCTTACGGGGTGTGGGCGGGTCAGCATCCCGGAAGTCCCTCATTCCACAGGGATGCGCGCACAGCCACCACATCCCCTCCCAGGCTCACGCACTTGGCTGTTGGGACGCAGATTTAGAGGGAAGGAAGACAGGGACAGAAACAGACCAGTACGTTTATCCACATACACACGCCAATTCCCGGATAACCAACTGAGGTCTGTTTTCCTTTTCAAAGCCTCTAGTCACAGTTGACACAAAACAGCTACTATTAGTTATGCGCTTTTCAAGCACAGAGCCAAGTGCTTTGCAAGTGTTCTGCATGTCGTCCTCACAGCAAGCCTCCCGTCATCTCCATGTGATAAGTGAGGTTCACTGCCCCGCCCGTGGCCTCACGCATAAGGTGGAAACAGGGCTCAAACCCGCCAGGCTGCACCAGTATATACCCACGGAGCCACTGTTCTACTGTCTCCGTGGCTGATTGTGCCTTCTAAATACCCGTGAGGTCTGCCCGCATCTCTCTGTCCGCTCACCATCCTTATCTGAGCCACTATTGTTTTTTACTAGGACGAGTGCAGTAGCTAATAGTCTCCCCACACTCCCTCTCACTCACTATGCTCCATCGGCCATGTAAAAGCCAGCGCTTTGGTCAAAACTCAAGTTCAATCATGTCTCTCCCCTTTTTCAAGTCTTTCAGAGGTTCCCTTTATGCTTCTAGCATCAAACCCAAGCTCCTCCAGACAGTCTACAAGGCCTGGAATTGTCTGCCTACCGCCTCATCTCTGCCTGCTCCCCACGCCTCTCCTAGAGCCCAGCCTCACTGCCCCCGCTCCTATTCCGCGCTGGGGCCGGCCTCCCTGCAGCCCCAGGGCCTTTGCACAAGCCCCTCCTCTTCTCGGCCATGTAAGGCCCTAAGTGACCTCCCCGGGGCACCTCGCTGAGGTTTTCACCGCTAAGAAGCCCGCTCTCTTTCCCTTCGTTTTCACTGTATTTTGTTGCAACCACACGCTGACTAAAATCTGAGTTTCTTCATACATTTTCGTCACATTTCCTGCGGGTTGTGATGGACAGGCAGAGAGATGGGAACAGGGGGAGGAAGAGGAAATGAGACACACGTCACCATCTCGAATGGTCCGAACATTGCGGAGCAGAAGACAGCGTTAAGTCATCCTCGAGAGGCAGAGCTTTCGTTATTTGCTTAGACTCAGTGACCCAGACGGCGTGGCCTCAGGAAGTCCTCCAGAAATGGCCTCTGCTGTGTCCCAGAAGGACCCGCTCCACTGGCGCGAGGTGTCCGAGCTGGCCGAAGCCAGCCTTACCTTTACGCTTCCTGTGACACCATCGAGAAACTGACCGTAAATTCGGCGATTTTCGGCACCCGGAATTTCCCTTTGTTCTTCTGTTCCGGCTGATACTCCGTTCTCGTCTTCACAATCACCTGAAACGTTCGGCCAGGGTTAGCACGCATGGAAGGGCTTGGGATCTTCCTATTTCTATGAACTAAAATTTGTTCCACGTGGCACAAAGATCAGAAAGTAAACAACATCCCTCTCAAGCACACGTAAGAAAAGAGAGCTTTCAAATTACCCATAATACTTCCCCATTCCAAAGAGACAACCATAGATGACAATTTTGGTCACGTCTTTCTAGATGTTCTTAGATGCATATATTCGCTACTTATAAAAACATATATTCTTTTTATGGTGGATTTATACTTTATGAATTTTAAGCTGCTCTTACCGCATAACACTCTAAGATTTTTTCCATGTAGATGAATACACAATTGTATTCTGCGATGTAGCATAATATTCAGTGTATGCGTATATTACAAGTCATCGAATTAGTCTCTACAGTGGAACATTTAGGTTGTGTCCACGGTTTGGGTTATACCAACAGGCTTCGCACATATATTTAATTTCAATTTGAATCGGGACTTCCACGAAGAAAAACATGAACGTCTATTGAATCTATTGTATCATCTTATTTATCTAAAGTCCGAATATTTTGCAGAGGTGGTTAATATCAAGATATGCTGTCAGCCTGCCGGGACATTTAGAGAACTCCACCCCATAGTGTAGGCAAAGTGGAAGGAGAAAGGAGGTTGACAGATAATCCCCGATGACTGCCGAGTGCCACAGTGTCATGGGGCACACAGAAGCTGTCTGAGCCTCATCTATAAAATATGGGCAATAATCATAATAGAACCCTATTTAATGAGTCTGTGTGCCCTGCGAACCATAAGCCCTGGGGTGATGATTGGCTTTGCCTTTTATGGTGGCAGCACTCTAAGATGGCCCACCAGATTCTCGTTCCCATCCCCTGTCCCCATCCGGGTAACCTTGTCCCTCAGAAGTGTAGACAGAAACTGGGAATGCGATGGCAGAGTCACTCCTGTGATTATGTCATGCTATGTGAAACGCCCTCGTAGCAGACTGGAGAGCGATTCTCTTGCTGGCATAGGAGAGGGCCATGCGGCCAGTACCTAAGAGCGGTCTCTAGAAGCTGAAAGTGACCTCAGCCAACAATGAATGGGTCACTCAAGAAAACGGAACTTCAATCCTACAACCATAAGTAACCAAGTAACTGAATTCCGTCAACAACCTGAGCAAGCTTGGAGAGGACCCAAGTGTCAGACAAGAATGCAGCCCAGCCGACACCTGTATTTCGGACCTGTGAGACCCCAAGCAGAGAACCCAGTGTCTGCGCCTGGACTTCTGACCTACAAAAACTGTGAGATAATGCATTTGTGTTGTTTTGAGCCACTAAATTTTTGGCAATTTGTTACACAGCAGTAGAAAATTAATCCAGCTTCACGATGCCGAGTCTATCTCGACTGTCTCTTGGCTTGGTCCCTTCGTTCCTAGATCCTTAGCCATCCGACTGGTCTCGAGTATCTACACATCACACATCAAACGTCACAAAGCATTTGCTTCCTGGTCCTTCCTTCGGTCCCTCTTTTTTTAAAAACTTCTTTCCCAAAGCTTCTCGAAAAGCTCAAAACCATTTTCATCATTTCATGTAAATTTAAAAGCCCCTGTGCTGTGGCTGACATGTTGAGACAGGCGACAGCACTAAAAATATATTACCGTCTGGATGAGACAATGAAGAGTCACTATAAGCAATATTGTCCTAATTGTCATAATAAACATTTTGGGGGTGCTTCTCTAGCACCCATTTCCTTCTTTAATCAAAAGCCTCCTCCATTCTTTTAGAGAACTCACCTGCTGTGTGGCAGCCATGTGGTTATGTGGGATCCATCTCTCCTTTGATGGCAGGGACAGTCCCGAATTAGGTTAAGCCAATCGGGGTGTACTATCCTTCTGATCAAAAAATTTGATTGGCTAAGAGGTGTGCCTATTACCCTCGTTGGACCAATAAGGTATGAGGCAGTGTTGACTGGGAACTTGGGGAAAGAAGCCTCCTTGCTATTTATGGGTGTCTCTCAAAGAGCATACTCTCCCTCTGGATGTCGTGGTGAGGACCTGAGTCCTGGAGTTGCTGAAGCAATCACTGCCAAAGGGAGCTCAGAGAAATGGGGACAGGCCCCGACGGCACCCTGCTCTCTGGATCACGCCTGGCCTGAAGGCCGGCCCGCACTGGACTCTACAGCCATGGGGGCGAATAGACACTATTTGGGACTTGATCCAATTTGGGTTAGGTTTTCTGTTACTTGAGGTAAAAACCTTCTGTCTGATACAAATGTATTCCGAGAAGAATGAACTGAAAAGCTTTTAGAATTTACTACGATGGCCAAATACTAAAGAAGCATAACAAAATCAATACAGATTTTTTTCTTGGCGCCAGAAAAAAAAAATCACCTCAAAATATAATGAGTCCACCAAAAGATACATCCCAAAATATTCACAGCCACTTTTCCTATAATAGCCCCAAAATGAAAACCACCCAGGCGTCCATTAACAGGAGAACAGATAAATTGTGGTTTATTCATAAAATGGAATGCAATACACACGGGTGAGCCTCACAGACTTTACATTAAATATGTCTTTTAAAAGTATCTCGTTTGCAGACTTTAGGCAGAGCAGGGGCCACAGCCTCCTTCGAGTCCACGTCCCACTTGGCCCTGAGCCCGAGATGTTGCGTATGCCCTGTTTGACTTTTGAATGGAAACAGTTCTTTTGGCTTCAGAGCCTCACTCCTCCAACCATCAAGTTCAAACCCAGGCCACAGGACAGGTGGGCACGGGACCCTGTGCCAGTCCTCAGTCACCTGCTCCTCTCCTGAGCTCGGCCACATCTCCTCCAAAGCAACCCAGGTCGCGACATAATATTTTACCTCTGCCCCTGTGACAGTGTTAGCTTGTTAGAACCCCACTCCGCATCAACAGCAGGTCTTGGCCCACCTGCCTGGAACAAATAGATGGTTCTCTGGCCTCATCTCCCTTGACCTCCTGGGGGTCTGTGACAGCGTGTTCTCTCGCTCCTCCTTGAAACTTCCTCTTCCCTGGGGCCCACGGCAGTCTCCCCCTTGGTTCTCTGCCTACTCACCGACCAGCTCTCCTCGGCTTCCTCTCCACACTGTTCCCCTTTCTGCTTCACCTCTCGAAGACGGAATTCCTCAGGGCCGGGTCACGGGCACTCCTTCCCCCACCCACCGCCTTCCACAAACCCCCCCACCGGTGTCCGTGTCCCTCCCAAGTCTGTCTTCATCCTCACAACTCCCACATTTACATCTCCAGTTTGGACCTCGCCCAGAACACAGCTCGCCCAACTGGACGTGTGCCCTTGGGGCGACACGCCTAAATGCAGCGTACCCATGGCAAAGCTTTCGGGGTCCCTGACCCATCTGCCCTCGACATTTGCTTCCCCATGTAATTCCCCAGATCAGAAAATAGCAGCATTATCCACGCCATCGTTTACGTCAAACCGCGTATGAGAATCTCCCATGATCCTTCTCTATCCGTCGGTCCCCAAATCCATGCCATCACCAGCTCCCACTGCCTCAAAAATTTCTCTTGAATTGGGCTATTTGTTCAGTTACACTGCTGCCCCCTGCCCCAGTCCAGAGCACTATCATCTCTGGCCAGCTTCCTGGTCCCCACTCTGACGTCTCCAAACCCAGGAGAAAGAGCTTTCGAGACTAAGCGAGCAGCATGTACAAGCAAACATTCACAAGTGAAGTCACGAACATCTTCCTTTTGACACCCAGGAGGCTGGCACCTGGGGGAACTACGGAGGTGGCCGTGAGTGGCAAGAGGACAGGGCAGGTGACTTGAGGGGCATCTTGAAGATTAACCTGAGAGCAGTGAGGAGCTGAGGAAGGGTTATAAACCAGAGAATGGCTTCCCGGATGTGCATTACAGGTAGAGGGGAGGCCTCTGTCACCGGGGACATCGCTGGGGAGATGCAGAAAGCAGGAGAAGTTGTGGGAATCAGCCAGCCATTAGGCGCGCCATGAAGCTCGGCGTCTGTTCCCATGGAGTGAAGTCAGAAACATCTTCCTTCTATGAAAGGAGATCTAGGAACAGCCAGTTTCTAGTACTATGAAGGGAAGGCCCGAGAAACGTTAACCAATCATTATTAATTGGACCTTGGAGGAATCAGCTTGCGTAAGCAAAGAAAGAGGAAATAAATTTGCAAAGAAAGTCTCAATTCTCAGCAGTTGAAAAAAAAAATGGATCAAAACAGAGCCCTGGGCTCTCGAATAACAACAGAAATGGGCGGGGGGTGGGGATGAAGAGAGCAGAGGAAAAATTCTTTCTCCTCTTTTTTATTATTCAAAGTGGGGTTTTACATATATTTGAAAAATGAACTTCCTCCAGATTTTAAAATATCATCGTGGTTTTGGGCAAAGAAATAAATTGGTTTTCTTTTCATATTTACATATCGGCCCTATTGTCCTGTCGGGGACGGTCCCAAGAACATCATTTGATATCATTGGCACTGCGAGAATGGGATAAATTATTCACCCTGAAAGGACCCCGCAGCTGGGCGTAGCCCCCCTTCACTGGCAAGGCCAGATAATACACAGTGGTTCAGATGGCGCCAAGTGCAGATCATAAAAATTTAAAATACTACTTCCCGGGATTATCAATAATGAAGAGATCCCCACACGGATGGGCAGGGACAATAAATAAAAGCGCAGAAGCGCTGATGAGGAGCCATATTGCGTTTTTATGAGCTGGACTTGCACAGGCCGGAAACGGACGGAAGCCGCATCCTTCAGCTCATCCCTACAGCCGAGCGAGAGTTCAGAGCAGGGCAGTGAACGGCTGGCGGCCGAGGACCCACTACGCGCCAGGCCCTGTGCGCGGGGCCCTTCTGAGGTGTGTCCACTCAGTTCCTTCCCACAGCTCCTTACCACATCTCCCCCAATCCTCGCGTCTCTGCTTTAAAATTATTATGATGCCTGTGTTTCCGATGGGGAAATCTAGCCTCGGAGGGCTGTCACTTGCCTGTGATGACACGACTGGCCAGCGGTTGAGCTGATCTGCAAACGCAAGGTCGCCGTGCTCTTTCCTAGCTAGCATGCTTTGTTTGTTTGTTTGTTTTTTAAACGAGCTAACAAGCTAATGCTTTCATAGGGGTGAAGGTAAAATAGTATGTCGTGTGGGGGTACCTGTTGTGTGCCTGGCACTGTGCCGGAAGCTTTACTTCTGTATCTCAGCGAATCCTCTCCATCACGGGGAAGGTGGGGTGATTATCCCCATTCTACAGATGAACAGCGACAGGGAGCAGCGATGCCTTCATAAGCTCACAGAGCAACCACGACGCAGATCTGGGCTTCTGGCTCAGATCCAAGTGCCACCGGGGCAGGAAGGTCATCGTTCGAGAATCATCACACTCACACTCTGATCCCATGGCACCCGGTACACAGCGGAGGCCCCGCAAATGCGGCCGAATAGATGAATGAACAAAGGAAGCTGCCCCGATGGGTCTGAGTGCTTGGCTGGGAACGCGCTCCCATTTGCCCCCCTCACTCGTCACCCCTCATTCCATCTCTTTGGGTGTGGGTCTTTCCCCAGGCCCTAGAAGCTTAGTATTAAGCCCAGGACACAAGGGAAGATGTCAGTGCTCAAAGGACATTGGTGGGGTGTTGTTGAATCCCATCGATTTGCAGGTGGAGGGGCGGGAGCCCAGAGCGGGGAAGGGATCGCCTACACAGCAAGACGGGGCCAGAGGCAGGACGCTGCGATGGAGCTGCCAGTTCTCAGTCTGGGGCTCACTGCACGGGATCAAGTCTCTTTTCCCTGTTGAGCCTTTGCTTTCTCAGGCAGATGGACGAGCCTCAAACAGACCAGTGAGCCCAATGCGCCTACGACTCTCCGATTACGTGGCAACGTGAGTGGGTCTCCATACCATTCTCCCCGGGAACTTCCAGCACCTTCTGCTCTGAGCAGAACTCACTCCCTGGGCCAGAATATCACAGTGGAGGTCCCCGGCTCTGCTACCGGGTCTATCATCTACGGTCCAGAGGCTCAATCCATGTCCCCTCTCAACTCTCCCTGTGGCCCGGGGCCAGCCCCTGTGCTCTCCAGGAAGGAAGATCCGGGGACCGAGTTGATGATAACGTGACGACAGTAAGGATCATAAGCTTGCATCGAGCACGTCCTCTGTGCCACACCCTGTGGTAAACGGTCCCCGTGTGTTTGCTCTTTTCGCCCTTGAACCAGTTCTGAGGAAGATATTATTGTTCCTATCTCATCAGTGAGGAATCGGAGGGTCAGAGTAGTTATAAACTTGCCCAGGGTCACACAGCAACTCAAGGTTTGAATTCCAGCTGCACGGCTGTAACCCCTCCCTAGTGTCCAGGTAGGGACACTAGCTAACTTCACGGTGGCCTGTGTGCGAACGTGAGCAAGTCACCTAAATTCTCCGAGACTATTTCCACGTCTGTGAAATTGGGGTGATTTTTTTAAAATATAGAAAATTTGATTCATGCTCGTGGTAAAAAGCATTACAAATTATAGAATAAAATTCTTCAAACGGCCTCGCCTCCCCATTCTTACATCGTAAACATTTAATGGTTTCTTGCGTGTCTTTCTGACGGTGTTTTGCGAATTATAATAAAACATACACACGTGTTTCCACCAATGGGATCGCTCCACGCCACACTCGTTAAAGCTCTTTAACTGAGCGACGTGTCTGCCACATTAGCAAATCTGCCTCGTTCTCTCAGCAATCGCTTATTTTCCACCAATTTATCCAATCAGTTCCTTCTCATGGAACATTCCAGTTGTTTCCAGTTTTTTTTTTTAAATGCTTGCAAAACTATACCCATAGGATAACTTCCTCTTGGTAGGAAGCATACCAATAAAATGATATACTTTAAATTTTATAAACAATGTCCAAACACCATCTGAAGAACACTGAACCCGGTTACATAACCAGCAAGAGTATATTGAGATCTGTTTATCGCTAGCGTTAGCAACACTAGGCACTGTCGATTTTTTTTTTTTTTTTTTTGGCCAATCTGATAGGTAGAAAGCTATATTTTCTTTAAAATTATGCTTTTAAGTTATAAAGAATTTTTCATATGCCTAGTGCTCATTTTATATGTACTTATTGGAATAGCCTACTCAGAGCCTTTCCCCCAGTTCAGGGCGATTTATAACTCATCTCTTGAGAACCTCTGAGAAGCAGGACGAGGGGCTCCGTGAGCCCGGAACCCGCAGAGATGGGCATGTCCACGACTCCCCAGGGAAAGGCTGACGGCTCTCTGATCCTATGTTTCAGAGAGAAAAAGGAAGTCTCTCTGAAGCCACAAGAGAGGCCGAGAAGGGACACAGGACTCAGTCGCAAGAACAGCGTCTCCTCCACCCCACACCTCTCTGGGTCCACCTGGCCCTGCCCCTGCACCCCGCTCTCGAAACCTCATCTTTCTCAGCATGTTTCACGTTTAAAGTCAGCTTCCAAGAGCGTCAGCTTGAGGAGACACATTCTTGAAGCCCAGTGAAGGGAAGGAAGCTGCATCCATGAGTACCGCCTGTGCCGCCTTTAGACGATTTTCATGCTTTTCCCTTGCACTAACCCTGTTGGTAAATCCCATGCTCACTTTACAGCTGGCAGAAACCAAAGCCCAGAGAGGCTAAGCAACTCACCTAAAGCCACACAGTAAGAAAACAGCTCAGCTGGGACTTGAACCTAGGTCTCTGGGACTACACAGTGCACGACTACCACACAGAACACGAAGTGTGCCGAAATCGATAATTGATCTCTAAATGTCTACATTCCTTTCTTCCCACGAGCAGGTGAGTTGGGATGTGTCAAGACTTAGTAATCAATAGGAAGGAAAGGGACGTTTGCCCGGAGCCTGGCAGCTGGCTTGCCAAATGCACGATGCGTCTGGGGCTTCGCCAAGGTGGGGCTGTGCTCGTCTGTGGCCTGCCTTCTGCAGACCTGCCATCCATTGGCTGGTACCTCCCAGCACACCTGCCTGCACATCTTGGCTGCACTGTTTGCTTTTGGTGTGTCCTAGGAGAGCATTTCACCTTTCCAAGCTTGTTTCTACATCTGTAAAATGGGATAATGACAGTGACCCCACAGAGGGTTTGTGGGGACATCTGGGTTATTGTGGTCCCTCAGATAAACCAAAGGCAGCAAGGCCCCGAAGGCATGCCCCGAAATTGGGTGTCTGCAGACTGATGCTTCAGCTCCTCAAGAGCTTGCCCCCCCCTAGCCAGGAGAAAGCCACTCAACTGCTAAGATTCAAGTCTGTCTCCCACGCTGTCAAGGGGAGGGACTAAGCCAGGCTTCGAGCTAGCGTTTCCCACCACCCACTGCATGCCAAGACTTCAGAGACGAGGCAGAGCCGGGGCCCTCAGGCCTGGTGGGCAACCCCCCTCAGTGGCACAGCACTGCATCTGCATGACCCGCTCCCCATTCCACCGCCACCGCCACCTCCGTCATGACCGTGGCCGTGGCCTTCTGCTGGGTGATCTCCCGCTCCCACCCGTTTCTATTCTCCCCATTCCTCCCGGGGGGGGCTGCAGGAAACCCGGCCACCTCTGCGGGGGCAGCTACTCTGCTGCTTCCAGGAGCATCGATTGGGAGGAAAGAGGAAGAAGAGACTAGGAAACAAGCAGGAGTCCCTTGTCCCTCGCGTGGCCCACAGCAGCCAGAGGACTCTCCCTAAAATAGAAATCTGATTCTTTCCCTCTTCTACTTTGAACCCCTCCAAAAAAATTCACCAGGCCGCACGTGAACCGGCACCCATCTTCCGAGTCTCTCTCGGTCACTCAGTGAGCCCAGGCGACCTGGCCTCCTAACTCTTCCTTCAATGCCCTCGAGGCTGGTCCCTCTGTCCCCCACTCCCCTCACCAACCCACCTCTGGCGGAGCTTCCTCCTCAGATGTCCCCTGACCACCCTCCCATCGTAACGAGGCCCCCTGAAGTCTTAGCCTCTTCTACATTACGGCACCTTACTCTGTCCATATTAGCCCTCCTCGCAACTGGTGTCTGCATTTCTATTTGTGTGATGGCCTGTTTGGCATCCTCTCCCCCACTGGACTGGAAGCCCCACAAAGGCAGCGGCTGCCTCCGACTCCTCACGGTGGGTGTGCATCGCCCAGCACAGTGCCCGTCACATAGAAGGCGCCCAACGAGGTGTGCTGGATGAGTGGATGAGCGAAAGAATACCTTCCAGAATGACAAGTAGAACCCTGGCTGAAACTATGGGTGGTCAGGGAACGTGTCCAGGGGAGCTGTCTGTGCTGACAGTTAAGCATCTGGAAGATCCACCTGGCTTTTTGAGTGGGATTCACTTTTAACACATCTGTTCTAATGTCAGAACAGACGTGTTAAAATATAAAGCTTATAATGCAAAGACGGTAAAATCCAAACACTGGCAGAGAAAACGGCTAACGCGATTTCCCACTAAGAGGAGAGACAGAGGCCCGACTGAGGAGAGAATTCACGCGGGTCCCGCCGTGAGGCGACAGCTGGGCTCATCCTCGAGCCGCAGTCCACGGACACTCAGGCCAGCAGGCTCGCCGTTCCGGCCCAGGCGGAATCATCTAGAACAACGCCGCCTGGGTTCTCTGTCATCTAGACGTAGCCAAGATGCTCACCAGCTATATTGCTTTGGGAAGTGATTTTTCCACTCAGCGCCTGAGTTTCATCATCTTTAAAAACCAGATTAAATAACTTCTTTATTGAGTCTTATTAACTATTGTGTGTAGCGTGTGCTTGCATGTGCGTGTGTGCGTGCATGTGTGTTAGTGTGCGTGTAGTGTGTGCGTGCGTGTGGCTGAGAACAGCGTCTAGCATTTAGAGAGCACTTGAAAACGGTCATTTTACTATTTTCTTACGTTCGGTTTTGTGCCAGGCACTGTACCTATGAGCCACCGTCCGTGATCTGACCATTGTGAGGTGTGATTGGTGGCCCACTCCACAGAGGAGGACACTGAGGCCCGCCCGTTGGAAGCCTTTAGCACGAACGTCGGAGGGAGTCTGCAGTGTGGGGCCTGCACCTTTCAGGACGCACCGGGGTCCCTTTCCAATCCCCAGGGTGTTCGCCTTTCAGGCTCCGGAATGGCTTTTGGTCCACCTGGACTGGGTGCTCAGTAGCCGTCAGGCCTGTCCCCTCTCTCTAGCAGGGAAGGAAGCCCTTAAAGGCAGGAGGGACGGGCGGGCAGGGGAAGAAGGGGAGACGGAGGCCACTGTGTTTCTGGATGACTTGCAGGTGTGCAAAGGGGTTAGAGGGACAAGTGGCCTCCTCGCCACAGTCCCTTTCCCTTGCGTACCTCTCAGGGACATGCAGCTCTTCAAGGCTGTAGCTGTTGGACGAATGGAGACCGATCCTGAAGCCCCACAAAACCCTGAGAGATGGTCCCCCCCTTCTCCCCAACTTCCGCTATGGCTGGCTCAAACGCCAGCACTGCTCCTCTCGTGAGCTTGGACAACTAACCAAATTTCTCTGCTCCTTCATATTTTTCACCGATAGGAGTGCAAACTGCAGGATTCCCAGGGGTGATGTGCATCCAGCACAGCAGTCCTCAGCTTGGGCTGCACACAGGAGTCACCTGAAGAGAGTTAATTAATACCAAGCCCGGGTCTCACCCCAGAGAGTCTGATACCATCGTTCTGGGGCGTGGCCTAGATTTTGGGAGTTTCAAAAGCTCCCCAGGTGATCCTAACACGCAGTCCAAATCTGAAAACCTCTGCCACGCACGTAGCAGATGTCCCTTTGCATTCCGTTAGTGTTAATTGCCCGCTCGAATTTTATTTTTAAAGGCACTATCAGTTTCCCAGGATAGCTCAAGGCTTCTTTATTTCGGCCACCACCCCCCCGTGCACATTCTCATATTGACAACCTCTGCACTTTCAAAACAGATGACTCAGCCCCCGGCCAATCACCTGGGCCCTTTATCTAGCTTTGGCTCCTCTTCTGTTCATTGGATGGAGCCAATTGGTTAAGACACACAATGCCTTCCTGGAGACGCCAATGAGGAAATCAAACAGATGGAATGATCCATTGTTCACGCTTCAGCCAGGGAAACCCACGGTTTGCCTCCAAAGCTCTCTTACAGTGTGCCAAAGCCCCCACTGCGAAACCCCAGCTTCTCTCGGATGGATCTTAAACGATAAGTTGCTCCCACCCGTGTCCATGGGCTAACCGCACCCCACCCCCCACGCACATCTCTCTGTAGAAATGCCCACCTCCATTCTTCATGGACCACTCCCATGTCAGGAGATGTGCCATCAGCCAGTCACTCATTTCCAGCCACGCCTCCCCCAGAGACACTACTCCAAGGCATGCTATTTCCCCAGCGCTCTCCATGCTTTGCGCATGCGTGCGCTTTGCCTTAAACGCCTTTTCCTCCCGTGGTCTACCTGGAAGGGCTTTACTCACCTTTAAAAGCCAAATTCAAATGTCCTCCCTCGCAGCTGACTTCCCCTGGCCTCTCGGGAGCCCCCGCCCCGCCCCCGCCACAGCGGGATTTAGTCGTTTCCACCTCTGTGCTTTCGTAACCTTCGCAATGCTCAGGTATGCATTAGATGCTCGTGATGCGTGCATGAGATGCTGTGCCGGACAGGGATTCTGGAATTTGTCTTTTTATAACCAACTCCTAGCACAGGCACAGGGCTCTGGCAGGTGCAAACTAAATGCTTGTGGGACTGCGTCCAATTCTCTCTCCTCAAATCCTTACCAGTCAATTTTCGAAACCCCTCCCCCAGATAATCAAGGCGATTGTCCCTGTCACGGTTCAGAAGCTTATTAGTATTCATCTGCTAGGACGAAACTTTAAAAAGCTCACTTTCCTTGCCCATGTGTGTATATGTGAACCAAAAAAAAAAAAGAAAGAAAAAATGAATAAACACTTACCATCAGTCTGAAATAACACACGAGACGTGCTGTCTCTACAGGGAATAACTGCACTTAACGGGAAAGGGACCGTATTTGACTGATGAGGAAGGGACAGGGTTCGGGGGCGCTTTATTTCCTGAGGTGGGGGCGGAGGGGCACTGAGGGGGAGGGGGGCGCCTGCTTTACCTTTTCTGGAGCAGGCAGCTGTAAGTGGTTAACCTCCAAGGGGGTGATGAGAGGAACGGTCTGGAAGCCATCCTCCACTGAAGGCGGCTTGGCTCCTTTCTCGCCGGGGTTACCGTTCAGCTTCACCATCCTTACGCCTTTCTTCCCAGACCTGAGGCAAGCAGTGGGAGTCTAGTTACGCGGGGGAGGGGAGGCGGGGAAAGAGCAAACGGCGCTGTCCTCAACGGCTCCGCTCCGGTGGCTTTCGATGTAGAGACCGGAGTCATTGCTCTCCCCTCAGATTTCCTGACATGGTTCCCGTCATCCAGTAAAACTTCTATAATCATCGAAATGTGCCATCCGCCCCCAGGGCTCAACAGCCCTTAAATTTGGGAAACTCAAGGAAAATCCTAGACTCACACACACAAAAAATACAAGCTTAAAAAAATATATCCAAGACTCTAGAGCTAACACAGGCATGTAATCTCAGTGGAAAGCTTATTCCGACCGCAAAATTAAATCTTATTATTTTGGATTACCCTGCAGTATGATAAATTTCACCTTACCACTCTGGTTGCTGTTCTATTATACTGGTTTTCCTTCACCAGTCTCCCTAAAACACAATAAATACATTCAACGACTCCATGTGCAGTGCACCCTTTTACATAATCTGTAGGTTGTATAGGAGATACAATTTCCTAAGACAAAAAAGGACTGGCTTGAACCCGATCCTGTTATTCAGGCATGAAATGCCTCCATGTCTTCCATAGCGAAGGGCCAATTTTTTTTTTTTTCCTTTTGCTTCTATGGAAAGTTAGCAAACCCCGTATTGCAAGATTGCCAACTGAATAAACAAATCACACTTATTCCTCTCTGGTTCCCTTGGAAGTCTAATGGTGCTCCCACCCCACCCCCAGACGCCCAGCACAACTGAATCCCCCGTGTCAATCCTGCTGATAGAACATTATTAGACAGAATAGGGCTGTCGCGGGGTTGAAAGGGATGGTAGAGGGTTGGAGGATATTGGGGAGTGGTTAAAGCGAAAAACCAAAAAACAAAAACAAATGCCTACTTACTGTGCTGCACTCTTGGGGGTCAGAGCAGATTCAAGCCAATTTGAAGAGGAGGCGGAGGACGGCCGGGAGTCCTCCCTCCTCAGCCGGAGCTCGTGGTGCTGAAGGGACAGCGCCTCGCGTGCGTCTGGACCCGGAGCTTCTGAGAGCGCGCGCGAGCGAGCGGGGAAGAGCTGCTGGCAGCCGCCTGCCTGCTCGCCGGCTCGCGCCCCCTCCCACCGGGGAACGGGCTCCCACACCATCTGTCATCTGGCACCACCTGCTGTTTCTCATGCATGGCCACAACCACCGCGCGGGATAAAATGGTTTCAAGAAAGTGGGAGGGATTCTGACCACCACCAAATATAATTTTTTAAAAAGTAAGCTGCACCGTAAAACAAGCAATGCTTGAGCCCCTAACATATCTAGAAAGGCACATTGATTAGGAGAAGTCGCCACTTCCTAAAATCTTTCAGAACAATATTATAAAATACAGAATGGTTCGGGCCCCGCACCGTGCTCTGACCTGTGGAAGGAAAATAGAGAGAATTAATATTTATCGAGTCTCATCCACACGGCGGGCACTTTTCCAGGCTCTTTCAGACTGTTTCCGTAATTTGCAGTATGTGACTTCTAATAGCACCTTCGTGATGGGGTCGGCGTAAGGTATAAACGTAAAAAGGTGAGAAAAGCATCTCACTCAGAGCAAGCACCACATAAACACAAATGACTATTCTCTCGACGCCACTGTGATCACGGAGTTCAGATAAGGTCACAGAGCTGCTCGAGCCCCAGGAACTGGGATTTGAGCCCTGATCCACTGCCACACGGTTGAAGTGGACAAAATGATTTCTTGGAAGGAAGGAAGGAAGCGTTTCCAAAAAGTGGATATCTGTATGCCACAAAACTGCACTGAACAGTTTAAAGTTTGTCAGCTTTACTCTTAACTTGACAACGCGCCCTTAAGTCAGTGTTGGGTGAAATAAAGACTTACCTATTCTTCTGCGCATCGTCTAATAATCCTAGGTGGCTTTCATCATAAATTGCTTATAAAGAATATTTTTAAATCACCCATGTGTTTAGTAATAATATTACATGCATTGTTTTCACTTAGAAAATGTTGCTATTTACTGTTTCTGTGAGTTTGTAACCATTTTCTTTAATAATTGTGAGTATAGTGTGGGAATGGAGAACACAGCCTTTCGAGCCAGGCCGTCTGGGGTCAAATATCAGCTCTGCCACTTGCTAGATTTATGATCTTGGGTAAGTTAACTTCTCTGTGCCTCAATTTCCTCACTGTAATTGAGGGTACTACTAATACTGCATAGGATCGTTATAAAAATTAGATGAGTTAATACACGTACAGTGCTTAGCACAATATCTACAAGTACAAAATAAATATCTACTCTTATTCAATTATTAGATAAGCAATTTTATTTTATTTTAGACAAGCAATTTTAAAAATAGCTCTTAATCAGGTTTTTATTTTTTATTTTTTTAGTTTTCTAATTTATTAATTTATACCCTTTAAAACACTATTTTCTTCTTTCTCATTTCCTTAAGTTTATTTTTCTCTTTTGAACACCCAGGACAAATATCTAGTTTATTGATTTGCCTTCTCCCTGTTTGATAATAAAAGAAATTAATGCTATTGCTTCAATGTACCTCTGAAACAATGCTGCTTTTTCATTATCATTCCTCAATATTTTATAACTGAAGATTTGCTTCTCTGACTCAAGAGTCATTTGGTAAAATAGTATTGTTTTTGATTTCTAAACGCTTCGTTTTCATTGTTGCTAATTTATATCTTTTGAAACTAGTTCTAATTTCTGTATACTTTGTGTTTTCTGTATATTTTCTGCTTTGGGGAATGTATTAAATTTTCTTTGTGACCTAAGATATGAATTATTTCTGTTAAAATTCTCTGAGCATAAAGAAAGAAGTCACGTTCTATAGAGACTTTTATACATTGTTAAATCAAGTTTGTTCCTTGAGTTATTTAAATCTTCTATACCCTCAATGATTTTTCACTTTCTTGACCTGCCAAGAAATTAGAGAAGGGTGTTGCTATTTTCCATTATTGTTGCGATATTTCTATTTGCATTAAAGCTATGTTGTTTGGCACATAGTTTCATGATGTCACATCTTGTGACTTTTGCTTTTATGGTATAACATGATTAGTTCATTTAGTATTTTGTGATTAGAATTCCTCTCCACCTAAAATATAGTTGCAAACCCTTCCTTCTGTGGTTTCCAGTGGCTCTTCCCAGCCTTGTATAACTGGACTTTATTTCTTGACTAGGTCATTTTAAGTAATCTGTTTAATATGAGAATTTAACTCCTTATAATTAACTCTTACAATGACATGTATTGTCTCATACTTGTCATAATTTTTATGGTTTCTTATTATTTCCTTCATTGTGTTCTACATACACTTTAGTTATTTGGAAGGGACACGTATGTTTTAAAATTATGTCTTTGGTTATTTTTAATGATATCAAAAACATATTTGAATCAACATTCATCTTTCAGCCTCAAGAATAAAACAAATTCTTTTGATCTTCCACGTAAAATGAGATAATTAGCTCACGTTTACTTCTCCACCTTTTCCTGCTTCCCATTTATCAAATGTTAAACCTTAGTCTTTATTTTCACTGATGCACATTTTCCCATTTTATTTCCATTTCCTGAGATGCTTTCGTCAGACCTAGAAGTGGGAGAAAAGTGAATATAATATCTTTTTCCAAAGGGCTCAAATGATGCTTTATCTGAAAATAATTACTTTACATACGTAAGTTCCAAAGAATCTGTGATGCTTCTGTGATTGGTTTGATTGTATCTTAGTATTAAGTGTTTTGTTTTGTTTCCATGTATAGATATATCTCCAATGAAAGAGATAATAAAAGCACTTTAAATGTCTCATTATAAATCTTGTTGTCAGTTTAAGAATCTTATTCAAAATTTAATGGTGTGATAGGAATATAAGCTTTTTAGAAATCTGTTCTAAGAATCTCCCAGAGGCCAGCATAAAAGGAAGCTATGCTCATACTATTGCTACGAGCTCTATATTTAAATTTCAAATAACAGCAGTCAGAAAGCTATGAAAAGCAAGAGACTCTTTCCATTTTAAAAGGAAATGGGTCATCGCCTACTTTTGATTTAAAAGAAAGGACAATAGAGAGCCAGAGAGGCAAATGGCAGAAGGGCCAGTCCAAAGTTCTCTTCTGATTGGCTACAAACAGTTGAAGAAGGAGACTTTCTAACTAAAGGAGTCAAGCCCTGGGGGTGAAAACTGACATCAGCTTAAGACGAGCAGCATGACTTACAAAGAACCTTCCAATTAAAGTCCAGGGATCACTTAGAAATAAGTCGATAAGAATAAAGGCTCTTTGAGAAAGTTTTTGAATTTTGCCTAGAAACTGAGGTCCTTAAAAAGGCATTCCAAGGACCCTTTTCCTGTTAAATGACCCATTCCGCTGTCTCTTCTGACTAAAGTTTATCTAGTCTATGTTGTAAAATAAGTCACAATTGAGTGCAAAGTTTGGGTTGCAGAACAGTTTCCCCAAAAAAGCCAACTCCGAGGGCTTTGAATGCGGGACGTTGTTATTATGTATATATCTCTGGATGGGGGGAGGAGGAAGGAAAGGGAGCACACTTGATCAGAGGGAGAACTGAATGGAGAGATATTCTCAACAAAGCCCTCAGCCAATCCCACTAGTACCTGTGAAGCTGGGATGGCCCTTCCTTGTTGTCCTGTGTTGAGATGCAGATGGGAGACCTTCCCCAACTGGGCAAGACCGTGGGCAAGGTGGCTCTCTTCAGCCGAGGGCAACTTTGGAGAGGGCTAATAGCTAAAGCTGTCAGCTAACTGCTGAGGGACAAAGACTTTCAGTCCTGACAAGGGACCTATCTGGGCAGCACAGCCTCCACTACGGGCTCTGTCCTAGGCTGTCCTCACACTTGACAATCGTGCCCCGTGACTTCAAATACCATTTGTATGCCTGTAACAACTCCTAAATTTTATTTCCGACAAAGACTTCTGGACTCAGACCCATATATATGACCATTCTCCTGACATCTTCACTTGGATGGCTCATAGGCACTTGCATCTCAACATGCCCAAAACCGAACTCCTGGTCTCTGCCCTCCCAGCTGCTCCTCCTCCACCGGAGAGCTATCTCATCAGTGAATTGCCCCGTCATCCAGCCTTTGCTCCAGCCAGAAAACTCAGAGGAGTTCTTGACAGCGCCTTCCTCACTCCTACATGCAATCACCAAGTGCTGATAATCCTCCCAAATCTCTCAAATCGGTCCAGCCCTCCCTATCGCGATGACTCATCCTTAGCCTCCTCTATCTCCCTACCTGACAAGTCTCCTGACAACGGTGCTCTCCCCCCAACCTACTCCTCCGCTATAGTCCAAGCCATCGCTGTACAATGAAATTCTGGTCGTGTCGTTTCCTTACCGAGAACTCTTCAGGGGCTTTTTTTTTTTTTTTTTTTAAGATAAAGACCAAAATCTTAAACTTATCCTATACAGTTCTCTATTTGTCCCCTGCCCACCCTACAAGCCCCCCTCCTGCCACCTTCCCCTTACAAGGACACTCCAGCTCCCCTGACCTCCAGACATACGTCCCCTGAGGTGTTTCCTTTGCAGCTGCCTCTTCGGGGGTCCTCTTTCTACCCCTTTAACCAATTTATGATTCTTCAGAACCATTTAAACAGTACTTTCTCAGGGATGTCCCCTCTGAGACCGCAGACTATACTCAATTCCTCTTGCATATGCTCCCTTAGTACTCTGTTCTTCTATTTGAAATACCTATTGTTCTTAAAAACTACATGATTATTTGCATAATTGTGGCTGAATGAGAAAAAGAATCAAGTTCTTACAACCCCAATATCAGCAACCAGGGGGTGGATGGGTAAATTTTGGTTCACCCCATCTGAGGAAATATTATTAGGTCATGAAAAATGTCATAGAATACTGAATTAACATGGGGAATGTTTCTAATGTTAAGTGGAAAGAGCAATCGAATTGTACAGACGTTTTCTCGACTGTAAAAATGTGAAGACTTAACGGTATTAAAATGTGTACAGGTTATTTCCTGGATGATTTTATGGGTGAGTTTCACCTTTTCTTAATACTTTTTTTCCTCATCTCCCCAAAACGTGTTATTTTTAAATCAATGAAGGAAAAAAACATGAATAATTTTCTACTAGAGAAAAGAAAATCTGTGGAGTTCTAGAAAATATTAACTTTAAAAAAAAACAGTAGATTTATAAGAGAAAAAAAATCTATCAAGTTCTAGAAAACATAAACTTAAAAAAAAACAGATTTATAAGAGACTAGTAAGCCAACATGGTGAAATTAAAGAGTTGACTCTAAGTTCACCGAGTGTTATAGGGGGGCCTTGCGGGAAGTCACTATTGTGGCCCTGAGACCCTCTGACACACCAGAGAGGATGACAGGGTGTAAACCGCTATTACTATTTTTTTCTTCCAGTTTTACTGAGCTACAATTAACAAATAAGTATTATGTATATTTAGGGTGTACAATGTCATGTTTTGATATATACACACATTGTGAAATGATTGCCACGATCACTCTAATTAACATATGCATAATTTCACAGTTACCATTTGTGTGCGGGGACGGGGGGGTGGCGGGAGAAAGTGGTAAGGACATTTAAGATCTACTCTCTTAGCATCTGTCAAGTACAGATGCATCCCAAGACCCCATGGATGCCCGAAATCACGGGTAGTATGAACACTACACGTCCTGTTTTTTCTGTACAGACACGTTTTCACTTAGGAAGTGCTTTATGGCTTCTCTTTGGCATATCCAAATTGCTGGCATCACTGCTCTTGAGCTCTGGGGCCACCGATAAGTAAAATGAGGGTTACTTGAACATAAGCACTGCGACACCTCAACAGTCGATCTGATATCCGAGACAGGTACTAACAGGCGGGTAGCACAGAAGCGTCGACATGCGGGACAGAGGGACGATGCCTTAGGTGAGGGGTAGCAGACCTGAGTGAGATTTCATCAAGCTGCTCAGAACAGCACCCAACTTAAAACTTATTCATTTCTTGACTCTCCCATTTAATATTTTTGGACCATGGTTGACTCCGAGTAACTGAAACCACAGAGAGCAATGCTGCCTAAACTGAGGACTACCGCACACAATATTGACGATAGTCACCGTGCTGTACATCAGATCTCCAGAATTATTCATCCCGCAGAACTGAGTTTGTGCCCTTCGCCCGACATCTGTGTCCCCCCATGCCCCCAACCCTTGGCAATCGCCATCCTGTTTCTGACTTCGCCTTTTCAGATTCCACATAGAAGTGGACCATGCAGTGTGTCTTCCTGTGCCTGCATTATTTCACTTAGCATAATGTCCTCCGGGTTCACCCATGTTGCCACAAATGACAGAATTTCCTGTTTTTAAAGACTTAGTAATATTCCGATGTGTGTATTTGTGCACGTGTGTCATTTTCTTTGTCGACTCATCATCCATCGAGAGACGCTGAGGTTGATTCTCTATCTGGCCGTTGTGAATAATGCTGCAGTAAACATGGGAGCTCAGATGCCTCTTTGAGATACTCGTTTCATTTCCTTTGGGTGACCCCCAGAGATGGAGTTGCTGGACCATATGGTAGTTCTATTTTTAACTTTTTGGGACCCTCCATACTGTCTTCTCTGGTGGCTGCACCAATTTACAGCCTCACCGACAGTGAACAAGGGTTCCCTTTCCTCCACATTCTAGCAGATATGAGGTGAGACCTCACTGTGGTTTTGATTTACGTTTCCTTGATTATTAGTGATGTTTAATGTTTTTTTTCCATACCTGTTATTTTTAAATAAAGTACAAGGATTGAGTGACCCCCTCCCAGAATGCGGGCTCTATATCTTCACCAAGGAAAGAGAACTTAAGTATTTACAAATTCCTCATGAAAACACCCTTTGTTGAGAAGTTTCACTTGCTTGACTTCTTTATGCTTATATTAAAAAACATTTCACTTCAGAACTTATATAAATGTCTATCATACTGTATACCTGAAACTAACAAAAAAAAAATGAAGAAAAATCACCCCTCAGAGACTCATACAGGCAAGATGGCCCCTCGCCTCCTGTCAGTCCATTCACAAAACAGTTGCCACAGTCGTTGTGTTAGGTGTGAGTCGGGTCCCACCAAAACTCTGCTCGAAACCCATTTCCCACCCAGCTCTGAAGAAAGGGTCCTCGAAATGTCCCGGCGTAACCTGGGCTCTGCTGCCCTCACATCGCCTGCTCTCGCCTCTTCTCCTCCTTCCTCCTCTTCCCTTCTCCATCCTCTGGATCCCGGCCTCTACCCAGAATGCTCTTGTGCTCTTTCCTCCCACATCTGCATGTCTGGCTTCCTCCTTCCGGTTTTTACCTAAATGTCACCTGCTACGTGGAGCCTCCCTTTCATCGTCCCACTTTGCGCTGCGTTCCTCGGCACACTTCATCTCCTTTTTCTCCATGGTACTTGTTTTTTAAACACACTGTATATTTTCGTTATTTATTTTGTTTATTATCTGTCTTCTCCTGAAAATGGGGATTTGTGTCTATGTTGTTCCCCCAGT
>NW_011889184.1:333582-340835 GCF_000151845.1 Pteropus vampyrus | reverse complement strand
TTAGTTTTAATACCTAAAATAATTTTTGTTATGTAAATTGTGCATTTTTATCATAAAATAATCAAGAAATTTAGAAAAAGTGAGGAAACCAAAAATTTTAAATTAGTATAATCTAATTTGAAAGTTACATCTAAATGAAGGGATGAATACAACAGCGGTTACAGCCTCATTAATAAAAGGGAAATATTGGCAATTTAAAAATTTTAAATGCATGCAATTATACCGATATGCTAATTTAAATTGCAAGTATAAGTTTAACTTAAAAGTATATGCATAAGTATTAATTCTGAAAGTAACACTCATATGCATAACAATATTTAACTAAAAATTTTATTAATTTGCAAAGAGATACTACTAATTTATAAAAAAGGTAGTTTTTCTAGTCAACAATTTAAGTCACAATTCCAACAAAAAACACCAAAATTAACAAATAATTATGATTCGATTTAAAGTTCTATCTTTAAACTCTTCATAATCTTCTTTGGTAAACAGATCCAAAGATAGGCTAATCCTAAATAAAAGGTGACAAAATTGAATCTTGTTAATATAAAATGTCATCATCAACAGTATGAGAATGATAAAGCCAATGTGGCCAGATATTAAAACTCGGTGAACCAAGGTAAAGGTTATTCTGGAGTATTATTTTTGCAACTTTTCTGCACACTTGAAATCGTCTAGAATAAAGCGTCAAGAAAACGTTCCATGTTTCTTCACTGCCGACTGAACTGAGCACAAACGCTTGGCCCAGTACTCACACGACAAAAATGGCCTCAGTAAATTTTCCCATCTTCTTCTCTATGATTCCCTTAAGCAAGCTTTAGTCAAACTGCACTTCCTGAACATTTCCCGGGACTCTCTGAACTCATTCACGTCCATGTCTAAAATATACTCCCCTCCCCCACACTCCCATTTGTGAAAGTCTATTTTCTCTTTTCCAAGGCCCATCCAACTTACCTTTTCTAGGACTTTCCAAATCCCACCAAACTGGGTGTGATCTCTCCCTGCAAATTTAATGAGTCCAGATGAGTAGTAAACCAGGGCACAGTTCAGAAGGGGGAAAGATGTGCTCAGTTTAAAACATGTGATATTTAAAAGTAACTGTAGAAGAGTCTAAAAAAATTCAGAGATACGTGACCAGAGGTCGGGGTGGAACGGACATTTAGGGGGTCACACTCCCAGAAAGCGTAATTGAAGCTACAAAGATGGGTGAGTGACCTCCGAATAAATACGTAAAGGGAGAGTAGGCCCAACAGTCGCTCCCACGGCAGACTTTGTTATTAGGTGGTGGCAAAAGGGACAAATAAAAAATACACGGAAAATATGGTCAGATGGGCAGAAAGAGAACCACGACAGAGCCTCCAGGACATAACGATGAAAAATGTGACGAAGCGGCGGTAAGATAATATTAAACGTGACCGCAGGTTCAAAGAGGAGAGAACTAAGCAGATATACGAACGAAAAGAAAAAACAGGGACCGTGGAGAGAGTAGTTTCAATAGCACTGCGAAGATGGGGCCCAAAGGAAGTTCATTCAATTTCAGCAATTATTTAATGAGTACCCACCATGTGCCAAACACTGTGTTTAAGGAAGGACACTGACCGGAATTAGCAATGGGTGTACGCCAAAGGTTGGAGGAGGTAGGATGTAAAGAAGGAACTTTAAAAGTCTATACTTTGCAATTGTTATCCAAAGGGATTCTTACCAGAAGATGATAAGAAAATTCTATCTTGTTCAATTTGAGTCTAGGAACAACATAAAATATGAGGAAAATTCAAGTTGGCCTCTAGCACTGGTTTTCCCATTAATAAATAAATATTAAAGCATAGAGTTACAATACAATTTAAAAACATAATTAGTTTTCGTAATGTGCCTTAAAATTGTAATACAGAATAACGAATTACAAGGATACTTTTTGTTTATAAGAGGTTATTTCTGAAAAACATAGCACATTATTTTAAGTTGTTAAATAATCCTTATAAGATTGTCTGGTGACTAACAGAAGACCTCTTGCTGAGTCACAAGAGAACCCAACAAGTTCAAGGTTATAGCCAGAGCAAAATTAGATGCACTTCAGTATGTTTATTAGAGTAATTGGATCTGGATAAACACTCAGAGCAACGTCCAGGTTTTTGCACGCTGCGCTGCCCATCCAAACATCCTTTTCACCTACGAAACCACTGGCTACTTTTCTCCTCCTAACCCCCTCTCCTGCCTCATTCTCCTTCTTAATTGGGCAAGAAAAGTAAAATTGAGTACCACTAATGTGAACATTGGTTCATATGCCATTCTCACGAACAATTTATGCTATGACTGATGTATTACACAAACGGTAATGGATTTCTGGTGTTACACTGCTTCCAAAATGGCATTCTAATTATTATTATTTGAAAATACTCTTCACAGAATTAAATTCCGCAGATTCACTGTCAAAATAGAAATTGTCATCAAGGGGCTGTACTAAAAACCTACGGACGCGTTTGGCATGGTGACACGTATTAGGACAGGCATGTGAAGGAAAGAAAAAAACTATGGTGATTTATCAGCTCATGTGGCATTATTAGTTACAGAGATTTCACCCATTTAATTGCTTGAGAATCCAGAACTTTCAATCGCTTTAATAAATATACCAGATTACATCTCATTTTGCTTTGGCCACAATATCAAACTCACTATTGATGCAACTTTAGAATGCAGTTTAATTTATGAGATGTTTTCCAGGAATAAAGTAATGACATCAAGGCCATAACTCAAGGGCCTTGATTTTGTTAGATGCATGAACTTGGACAACAGTACCCATGTCACTAAATGAACGGCCTACACGAAGTGACACAGAATGTATAATTTTGTATTGCCGTTAAGTGTTTTTCTTCATCAATATGGATGAGTTTTGTAATCTCTATTAAAAAGCTGGCACTGAAATTCAGATTTAACAGACAAATGTGTTCCCCTTCTCAGGAAATTCCAGTCATCATTCACCTTCTACAGTCCCCCACTCACACATACCCCTACGGGCTACTCTACCTCACTGCTTTAATATATGTCACACTTTTAATTACGGTGAATGGTGGTCATATGGTAGCCTTATTTCCATAGCTGCATGTGACTACTGCATGTGACAATTAGAACTACTGGACTACTGTGATCTAAGGGTAACTAAACTGTTAAAGAAGCCAGCCCTTTCGTACAATAAAAATTGTAACTTACTTTCACTGGATAACTGTTGGCATTTCAGCCTGAGTCTATACTTCTCGTTTTCTTCAAGCATTCTAGAAATGACTTTGTGTACTCTGTTCCACACTGAAACCTTAAAACGAGAATCACAGTTAAGGAACACTGAGCGGAGAGGCAGGAATCCATTTTGACGGAGGCAACTGGGAGTGACTCAACCGTGTCACATGTCAATCGATATGATCAAGCAATATTAGCACTTAAGAGACCGACAACTTAAATGTAATTTCCTCCCGTGATCTCTGAGTTCTATCATGTCTTTTTCTAGCTCCCTAGCGTTTCCTCTTGGCAGTATTTAAATTAACTGTCCTGGATGAAGTTTCCTTTCAAAGTTCCTATCTATAACACCCTACCTAAATGGCTGCAATACATTCAATGTTGTTTTGAAAGATAATAAAAATAATGAATTGCTATTCCTATCCTAACCACTGGGCAATACTTTGATTTTTTAGTATTTTATCCTACTAAGAATTAAACCTTTCTCCTAGGACACACCAAAGCAAAATCACTGGAGAGCATGAACATACCAGAAGAGAAAGAATGAGGACAATGGAAGCAAACAGACCATGGCTTGAATTCTGGCTTCGTCATTTTGTCACTTAGCAGTTGCCTGACTCTGGGCAAGTGTTTTAATCGCATCTACAAGTAACTTCACACGCTGAATTATAGAATTAATAAAAAGTATTTGTAAAGCACTTGCCCCCGTGTCTGGCACACAGTGGTTATAAGTAAATATTGGCTATTGCTTTTTCCTCCTCAATCGAGGGAGCTGGTTCTTAGAAGAAATACTTCTTAGTGGGGAGGCTAGGTGCGCACTCACGACGCATTTGCTGCGAGCGTTAGTCACCTTGAATGCTACTTTATACTCTATGTGGGTTATAAATCAAACGAATCTGAAGCTCAGAAAAAATACAATTTTATGTGCAATTACCAACGACTTCTTTAAAATGAAGTATTAAATTTACGGTAGAAATCGAAGATTAGCAGAGCAACTAATCTTGAATATGTTTAAAACACTCAAATTACCATGACATGTGGACAACCAGAAGTGAGAGTCCACACTAAAGGTTCTTCCTTGTCAGCTTTTGTGGTAGACACTGAATGTACATCCCTTGCCTTTAAAAGAGCCATATGCAACCAACATAGACTCATTATTTTCTGTGAAATCTGTGATTTTCTTATATTACATTATCTATCAGAGTTTGTTATATTCTATGGAACATATATTTTCATGCTTTGAGAAATCTCTCAGTGGGTTACATTTTGATTAAAGTGTGTTTTATGCCTTCGAAACTGCAAGGACTATTTTTTATCGTTAATAAATATTTCCCAACCGAGTTCCATTTCTGCTAAATTAATTGTATTTTCTCATTTCAGTAAATTAAATTTTTCAAAATATGAAACTATTTTTACTCTCTTGAGTACCTTCACACATTTGTCTTTAGAGAGGAAATGCTACCAGTATGTGTAACTCTGTTTAATCTAAAATTCAAATATTGCTCATTCCCCTTTTTAATAATATACCTTTTTCTTTTTCTTCATTATTTTGGACGCTTCATTCAAAGGTATCGGAAAATCAAATTTTTTAGCTAAGGTCTTCTGGGTTAAACCTAATTTTTAAGAAAAAAAAAGAGAGTGAGAAGGTAAAATATCAAGGCTAACACATATTCTAAAGGGCTCACTATTCTGAGAATAAAGGCAATTATAAATGTCTCTTGAGCTCTCTTTGGAGATTTTTTACAATTGTTGGTATATTTCTGTTCACCAGGTGATACCAGTTTACCGATTAGCTAATACTATGCTGGGGAGAAAATTAAAAGCAGACCCCGGAAGTGCCTCAGAAATCTCCCTCGTTTTCTGATTTGAAAGGTGAGGCCCCAGCAGCGGAGTAAACAAATACCAGAACCGCATCTCGCCCCAACGTATCTCTGCGGTCTCCTTTCCTCCCCATTCAACGTCAGATGCATTATGTCTCCAACTACACAAAACATCTCGTGGCTCCTCAGATATGTCTTGTTCTTACCCCTCTCAGCCTCTGCACGTGCTGTTCTATCCGGCTAGAACACCGTGTGTGCGTGTGTGTATGTAAACACACACACACACACACACACTCCAAGCAAATTTCTACCTGCTCACGACTCGGCTCACAGGTCATCTCCTCTCCAAAGCCTTCCCTCAAGCATGACAGCCCGGCACGGAACACTGGCCCCGGGAATACCTCATTCAGAGCACGTGGCAATTTCACATCACGTGTTTATACCGCCTCCTCCACTAGGCTATGACTTTCTAGGGGGCAATGGCCTTGCCTGCCTTATCCTTCTATCCATACCACCAGACACAAAGGAGATGCTTATAAAGAGTGGTCGAGTGAATAAGCTCCCTGACTTCTCCCTGAACCATGCTGCCTTCCCAAATATTAACCCTTGGAAGAAAACCTAAGGACCTGTGTGTCCAAAGACAAAAATCACAAAACGTCGAGCGTGTTTTCTGAAAGCCTTAATATGTGTTCCCCTTTGTATGGAACACCGACCCTTCCTCGCCTACCAGCACTCTCTACCTGGCTTCCTTCTACTCGTTCAATATTTAGATCAAAGGCTTCCTTCAATTAACATGGCGTGTTTCAAATCTTTCTCTAGTCCTCTTTCTACACACTCCGATCCGGTCAAAATATGCTTCTAGTTCTTCCCTGGTCACTAGGTACCACTGATCCATGCTAGGGGCTTTGGTCACGCGTTTCTTCCACCTGTATTTCCCACCTGTCTCAGCAACATGTGTAAATCTCATGTTTATTTCCGCAGATCTGAGAAAGTCTTTGACGCAATTCAATACCCACTCCTGATCAAAAACACTGAAGAAAATAACAATTGAGGGATCGTTTTAATATTTTAAATATATATCAGTTCTAAATCCAGTTCCTTATTTAATGGGGAAACACTACAGACATCTCCCCTAAGATCAGCAACAAGGGAAGGATGCCCACAATCTCCACTACAATTTGACATTGTACTTGAGGTGTTAGCCAATGCAATAAGACAAAACAAATCTATCACAGGCAATGAGAATGGATAAAAAATAAAACGATCTCTACGTATAAATAATACCTGGAAAATCATGAGTATGAATAAAACTGACTCTAATAAACGAATTCAGTGAAGTATTAGGATCTAAAATTAACAGATAAAAATCACTAAATAAAAGCCAATCAGGAAAGCTCACACACTGTATGATTTGATTTACATGAAATGTTCAAAATAGGCAAATCTATGGAGACTAAGTAGTTTAGGGCTTGCTCAGGCTGGGGTTGGGAGTGGGGTAGGGCAGTGACGGGGAATAACGGGAGTACTAATGGGCATAGGGTTTGGGGGTGGTAACGGAAGTGATGGTGGTGATGGCTGCACAACTCCGTAAAGAATATATGTGTCTTAGTGCACTTGAATCGTGCAGTTTAAATGGGCAAGTTGAAAGGACTGTTAATTCTATCTCAACAAAGTGTGTTTTTGTTTTTGTTTTTTTAAAGCACAGGTGGCGGGATGATCCCAAGGCAGGACTTTCCCGGGTGATGGAAATGCTACTAGTACGTGTAACTTTGTCAGACTTCCTGAAAATGTATGTAAATCAATCCTAAAGAAAGCTGATTCTTTTTTTTTAAGATCAAGGGGCTTCATAAGCACAAACAAGAAGCATTTAGAGGACGCTATGGGAGAGGAAGCGCCTTCGCAATAGCGGAGCTCAAACCCCGAGGAATAAATCGAAGGAGATACAGGCGAAACCTACAGGACATTTTTGAACTATAAAACATCCCTGAAAGACACAAAAGCAAATAGAACAAATGGAAAGGCAGCCAGTTTTCGGAAAGGAAGTGACTCGACATCTTAAAGAAGTCGGTCTCCTTAGGGAAATCTATAAAATCAGTGAATCCTAACAGGAAACCAAGGCCCCCTCACTCTGGGGAGCTTCGGCAGCTCCCCCCAGTAACCTCTCCTCTCGGATTTCGCCTCAAGTTGATCGCAAACGACTCCCACGTG
>NW_011889184.1:309899-332417 GCF_000151845.1 Pteropus vampyrus | reverse complement strand
GCTCTGAGCTTCCAGTTTCCTCAGATGCAATTTCAGGATAATTAAGATAAATCCAAATAAGGCATATTAAGCATCTGGCACATACTAGAAGGTCGTTCTTTAGACTTAATCGCACATTTATTAAGTACATACCCCGTGAAGTGCACACGGTAATATATTTACATTTATGCGTTACAAATAGCTTTGTCGTAGACCATCTCCTTCCATCCGTGCACTATCTGACAGCAGAGAACTGGGGCTCCAAAGTGTGGAGTGACTTCCCCAAAGTAATAGGCAGTGACATACTTTCTTAAAATAAATTTTTAGAAATCGAATTATGAATATGTGCAGAAAAGCGCCACAATCAATACAGAGACGGATGAATTCCCACACAGTGAATATACCCGTGTAACAGCCACACAAGTTAAAAATGGCGCACTGCAGAAGCGCCTTGCATCCTGGCCAGACCCAGCCCCTTTCCTCTCTTTCCCGGTTCCAACGGCATCAATTAGTTTTGCCCATGCGTTTGGCGTCCTTCGCTCGAGTTATGTTTTTGAGACACACGTTATTATATGGGTTGTACCTCATAGAATATCCCTCCACTTACTCATCTGTTCCACTGTGGATGGGAATTTGGTTGTTTCCAATTTGGGGTCATTGTTAATAGCGCTTCTGGGAACACTTTTTGTTGAACATGGGTTATAGGGCATATACCTTAGCGTGGAGTTGCTTAGGGTGGTCATATGTGCAGCTGACAAATAGGTACCAATGTGGTTGTACCTATTCACACTTCCGCCAGCAAAGTGTGAGAATTCCAGTTGCTCCTCAAGTTCACAGCCGTTTGGCATCGTCAGTCTTTTACACTGTAGCCATTTTGATGAATATGTGTATTTAGAGTTCTCCAGAGAAACAAAACAATAGGACGTGTGTGTATACATAGATTGTGTATGTGCACACACACCCACATACACGACACAACCTCAGAAGTTGTCGATGCCTCAGTTCACATCTGAAGGCCACCTGCTGGCAGAATTCCCCTTTCTTCCAGAGAGGTTATTCTTTTCCTAGTCAAGGCCTTCAACTGATTGGATGAGGCCCACCCACATCATGAAGAGTAATCTGCTTTACTCATGATTTAACTATTAATTTCATCTAAAAAATACCTTCACAGAAATGTCTAGAAGAATGTTTGACCATATATCTGGGTACTGTGTGCCAAGCCAAGATGACACACAAAATTAACCATCACAATGTAGCATTTCTTTCTTGTAATCTGCATTTCCCCAGCGATTTATGAAGTTGAGTTCATTGTACACTTGGATGTCATCTTTGCTATTTTAATCTCGTCTATTTGCATATGGGGTTTGCGTTCATTTGAGGAGTTCTTTATATATTCTGTATATTAGCTATTTGTTAACTGCATGTTTTTCTTACCTCCTTATACTCTCTATGCACTCATAAATTCTATAAGCCAGATTTGTGCTAAGCATTGACATGGAATATGCAATTTATTTCTCATGATCCCCCTATGAGATAGGGACTGTCATCATCCCTATTTTGCATATAAGAACGTGAAGGCACAGGAGAGGTTTAGCACCTCAGCCAGAGTCACAGGGGAGAGGTCCTAGAGCAGAGTCAAACCCCTGCTATGTGGGTCCTACACTCACGCCTTCACCGCACTACTCAAGACTATCCCTATCACAACATCTATCACACTGTGCAGTAGCTGTCCCTCCCCAGCCCTCCCCTCCACCAAACTTCTCTCCACCAAACTTCTCTCCACCAGAAACGAGGGAAACAGAAGAATGAGGGAATTAATGAATAGCTAGCTAACTCTTTAAGAAAGCTTTTTCAGTTGCCTAGCTAACATCGTCCACCAGGTGGCAGTCACAGCTCTCAGATTAAACCGTCTCTTTCCCTACTCCACCCCCACCTTTAAGAAAGAACTCACATTTTTATTTTTACCGAGGAGTGAGTAGCCTGAATTCAGCCACGACTCTTTCAATCGAGCTTCTTGAAAATGGCACTTGGAGAAAATGGATTTCCAATCCACATGCACCTGGAGCGAGCGGCCCCGGCTGCTCGTGCCAGGGCCCCCGGAGAGTTGCGGGCCACGCTCGGTCGTGCTCTGTGTGGGAACCAGGAGCAATTGTGTAAGATGCCATTTTCGCCCACGAAAGACACGATTTCCTCCTCCTTCCTCTACCCTTCATCAAACAGCTGCAGCAGCTGAGAGGAGAAGCAAAGGACGTGAATTCCTCATCCTGAATTCCATTTGGCCAGCAGCAGGCACGGATGGGGACAGGATGGGGACATATGGTCCCCTAAGGAGATAGCCGCTGATGAGTGTCAGGAAATGGCCTTCCCACCTCATCTGCGCCCGAAATGCTGTTTCTTCACCCTCCACTGGTTCTGCCACATGCTTCTGGCAGCTTCCGCCGCGTTCCAAGAGTGGGAAGGAGACTGATTCTGATGTGGGGGGTTCGGGGGCTGGAACGGGCCTTCCTGCCAATTTGGCCCGGACTTTCAAAAAGCTAACCCCAGGACTTGTCCGAGAAGGAAGGCGGCCCAGCCCAATTTCATGGTTGGGGTGGCAAGAGGGAAGGTATAATTTTTTAAAGCAAGAAGCACGTGATATCATTTAAATGCTTACATTAAACAAATATACGCTGTTAACTCCCAAAACACAGTGTAACAAACTTATGCTTTTCTTAAGGAATTACAGGAGTTTGGGGTGTTTTTTCCCCCATTATATTAATTTTAGGTGTACAACATAATGATTCAGTATTTGAATATAGTATGAAATGATCACAATAAGTCTAGTTGACAGCCATCACCATACATACTTAAAATTTTTCTTTTTTTGTCATGAGAACGGGACTTATTTTTAAGACTAGAGGCTTTGTGCATCGCTGGTAGAGGGTTGATCCTGGTACCCAAGCTTAAAGGTATGTGATGATTCAATCCGGCTTGTCAGAGCATCTCTAGGGCCATTATTTAACCTGGAGATAATGTTACCTGCCTGTATTATCTGCCCTTTGTGAATGAGATTCCTTGGGCTCTGGGGGATGTGGCCTCAACACTGCATTTGTTGGGACTGAATGGGTAAGAATTCCCTGTGGGGAACTGAGAATTCTCTAGACCTGGTAGCAGGGAAATTTATCATTCCATCCCTCCCTCCCTCCCCCGCCGCCTCACCGCCAGCCACTACACACACACACACACACACACACACGCACGAGGGCACAAGTCCAGGTCTGTCTCCAGAATGTCAACACCGAGCAGACAGAGACTTGGCCTGTCTTGTCCCCACACTACCCTCAAGGCCTAACAATGTGCAAATATTTGTTGAAGATATGAATAAATAAATTCATGAGCAAAGTCCTGGATAGAATTCTCTCTCCCGGACTGAGGAAAATTCTTTTAAAAATTCTAGCCTCTCTCATCCTATCTGGCTGGTCTGCTGGGGCATCAGGAAAAGCCAGCTCTCTGCTCCTCCTGGCCCCGCCCAGGGCCACCCAGCAGCTTATGGTCCGGGAGGTGCACCCACAGCCCAGCCCCGCTCTGTTCCCCAGGCACCTAAGCTCACCCTGTCCTTGACTCTGAGGTTTGAAAGTCCGAGGCTTTCACAGGGACGAAGTTCCTACTTCTCCAGTGTGGTCTGAGCAGCCGCAGCAGCGTGTTCACCTGGGAGCTTATTAGAAATGCAGGGCCTCGGGCTCCAGACAGGGCTGAATCAGAACCCGCAGCCGAACCATCTCCACAGGTGAGCGTGGCGCACGTTGTCAGTTGCCTTTATCAGCCCATCTCTGTTTCGGCGGTGAAATACCTGCTCCTTGGGGCGCCGTTAGCTGTCAGGCCCTCCCCTCCAAAGCACAGCTGTGCTGTCTGTCCTCAGCAGGGTTGGGGCAGGCCCAGGAGAGAGAACTAACGCCCAGATCCTGTGCTGTGACTCACTTATTTGGCAAACATTTATTAAGCGCTTAGGACAGGTGCTGAGGACACAAGCATGAGTAAGACAATATTCATCCCCACCCAGAAAAAAAAAAAAACAGGTTAAAAAAATGACATATAGTGATAATTACATATAATAATACATGTCAGTCAGGCGTGGTTCTGATGAAAAAAACAAAAACGGATGATGGCGTGATGGTGGAGGAGGGGCGCTGTGGGAAGAGCCACCTAGGAAGTTCTCTCGGAGCAGGTGATGTCTTCGCCAAGTCCCAAAGGATGAAGGCGGTGCCCGCTGTGTTCTGAGTTGAGTCGAGAGGAGAGAAGGTGGAGCGGGCGACCCTGCCCCCGGAAAGGGGGTTTGCGTTAGAGGAATGAAGAGAGGTCCACGCTGAGTGGCTGGAGCGCAGGGTGGACCCGGAGGGTCCTAGGAGACAAGTCGGGGCGGGGCCCAGGCCAGGCGGGCGTGGGAGAACGCGCAGGGCGGACAGAGGGTTTCAGCCAGGCGGCCGCAAAGCCGGATCCTGGTTCCGCCCTGGGTGCAGGGGGCAGGGTGCGGGCCGCAGCGAGGTGCCAGCCAGGACGCTTTGCTACAGCCCGATTGGGTGGCCGGGTGCCAGGCATTCACCTCGCTTGATCCTGACCACAGTCCTGGGAGCCGAGGGTCACCGTCCGCTCCATACAGAGGTGGCAGGGTGGGGTTGCATGGTCTATCCCGGAGAGGGGAAGGGACTTGCCTAGGGTAGCTGCAGCCAAATCTGGGACAAGAGTCCCTAGTATATTTCGGTGCTTCCTGCCCTCCGGCAGATGAGGGAGACGTTATTTATTTGCCCCTCTGACCTATGAGACAACCCATCCTCAGAGGTTACCTGATGTGGCCAAAGTCACTCAGCCAGAGGTAGCAAAGAGACAGAAGTCCTGGGGGGGTCTCACTCCAGAGCCATGTCCCTCATCCTCGTGATCCCTGTTTTTGGGACATGAACCCAACTTTGCTTGACTCCAAAACACAAGTCGTTTTACGCCCCTGGCACGCCCGCCTGGCGTCCACCTTCAACGGCATCCGCAGTTTCTAAGGGCAAAGGTGAAATAATTGAGGAACCGAAAGTCCCGTTTCCTCTAAGGAAATGTACAGCCATCGGCCGAGGGACTCGGGGCCTGACATCCAGCTCCCACGCTCCTCTCTGTCTGCTTCCCCTACAGACCATCCTCTGATGGTCTCCTGAAGACCTAGAGGTCCAGGACAGTCCCTCCGCGTTTGCGCTCACGCTGGCAGCACACGCTCAACACCTCGGGCTGAGACGCACAGCGCCCCCAAAACGTGGAGGAACCGTGCCGCTGAGACCCGGAGACCGACAGCAAGAACTCAGCGCTGCGCTGCCGGTGGGCACTGCGCCCCGAGTCTCCGTGCGTTCTCTGTCTCCATGGCAACTTCTGCAGGCTGGATGGGGTGGGAAGGGTGAGAATCCGCAGGAGGAAAATGCCACGCGGCGAAGCGGCAGCAGAGGGCTCCGACCTGCCACCCGGTACCCCTGCCGCCCACTCCTGCCCCCAGCCCAGCACAGAGACTGGCACTTGGCAAGAGCCTAGATAATAAACACAGCAATCAGAGATCTAGTAATGCTTCTAGTAATTGCACGTATTGAGGACTTATTCTGGACTAGACACCCGATACTATCGGAAACAGATGAAGACACATAGAGAAGCGTAAAAGGGCTCCGCTCTCCACCCATAATTCAAAGGAAACCATATTACAATATAAAGTAAGTACAAGAAAAGCCAAGAAAGATTCCAACTTCCCCCACTGCGGGTGACTCCTGCATCTCTGCAAAATTCCCTCCCCTTGGGAGAGATGAGTTGTGATGAGTGCGAAAGGCCACGTCCCTGGTTATGGGGTGTGTGTGTGTGGAGGGAGGTGCCAGTGGCTTCTGGACACGAAATTACATCTGGTAATTGAGTTCTACTTCCCTTCTCTTCCTGTCTTCCCCGTTCCCCCTTAACCCACCTTCTCCGCCCCCACACCTCCTTCCCTACCCCACTCTCCATCCCTAGGGAGGTCTTCGGAACACTTTAGGGGACTAAACCCGAGTCTCCATTTGCATCCCTTTCAATGTGAGAATTGCACATTTGGGCTTTGTTAGATTTGAATTCTTTGGGTGGCAAAAAGAAAAAAAAGGAAGTTGCTGATGACTGTGTTCGGCTGTGTGACCTTAGTATCTCCCTCGGAAGGACGTTTTGCTGCAAATCCATGTTCAAACATCCTTCCAGGCTCCACAGCATCACATCTGCTCAGGACCAGCTGCTCGGCTGCAGCAGAGATCAAAGCCGTGCGTTCCAGAGTTCTGGGCTCTAAATATGGCGATGCTTCTTTCTTTTCTTTTTTTTTTTTTATACATGTAATCGGGAATATAAATTCTCTGTAGAAGTCTATTTTAATGATACTGATATCTCCATCTGGAAGCTAAATATTCAAGCGGCTTTTGAATTCACCGTGGGGACACCAGTAAGTCAGCCTCTCCCCACCCCTGTAGATTTTAGGGCTCTCTTTGTGAGATTACAGAGAGCTGCAGAGTCTCAGAGAAAGAGATGAGTGAGAAGGAGCTTGATTTCTACATAAAGTGTGTTGTCCAATTATAGTTCTATAGAAAGAAGTAAACCCTTTCTCCTTAGTGGGATTTTCCATGAATCAAAAAAAAAAAAAAATCCAATGTATAGATGTATCTATGTATCTAAATCTTCTACCTATCCATCCATCCATCTATCCATCCATCCTTCCATCTGTCTACCCACACACCTGCCTGTTCATCCATCCATCCATCCATCCATCCATCCATCCATCCATCCATCCATCCATCCATCCGTCCTTTCCTCTCTACCTCTCTCCCTCCCTTCATCCATCTCTTCATCTGGCCATCCACTGAGCTAGCTAGATATCCTTTCTTGGCACTCATGTGATTTTGGTTGGTCAGTCCATGTCTTAATCCCCTGACAATTTAGTTAACGACATAATGACCACAAGGAGTACCTATCACATTACTTTTAAAGACATCCTTGTCAAACAAAATACTGCATAGGGAAATGATGTTTCGATGACTCTGTAAAATAGTATGTACCCTTTCAGTATGACATCTGTGTGCCTGTGTTTAAACCCTGGCTTTGCAGATTAACTGTTTTGAACCTTATTCACCTTAAAAGGAACATACCAACAGTACCCATTTCATAGGGATGTGAGGAGGTTGACGAGAAGCCTATGGCACCATGCCCTGGTGCCTGGTAATAAGAAACATTGGTAATAAAAAACGATAAGAAGTTATTGTTTTTATCATGATTATTCTTATCCCCAGAACTGATTGTTTCTGGAATGTTCGGTTCACAGTACTTGTTTCTCATCCCAAAACGATGTGTCCCCTTCCCTGATGGTGAAGCCGGAGAGAATGGATGCGTGCTAAGAAACCTGTAGCTCTTCCAAGTGAACGGAACTGGCCTTTCAGCTCCCTCATGCCTACTGCTGGGAACGTACCGCCCAGCCTGGTCGCCGAGGCCCGGGCGCACTTTTACCAGAGGCCGGTGAGGGAGACGAGAGGGGCACAGCTGAGCTACCCGGCTTCTGCCTGGCCTTCCCTGGCCTCCACTACGCAACTCAGTGACCTCAAGTAAATCCTTTACCCAAAGCAAGTCAGCTCTTGGAGAGCGAGTGGCCTCACATGAGGCCACTCAAAACTCACGTCCTCTCTAGCAAACGGTGCTTCATCACCTTCTCTCTCTACTTTGAAAGGTGATAGCTTGTACCCAGATTAGATTTAGGAGTGCAATTTTTGTTTTCAAAACAAACTCAACTGAAAAAAAAAAAAAATTCTGTCCATTGCCAATCCAGGGGTAGTGAGGGGTCTAGGGGAAGAATGTGGGATCTGGTAGGTGGGGACTGGAATCCAGGCTTCGCCACGTACTAGCTGTGTCCCTTCCAAGCCACCCAGCTGCTCCATGAGATGGTGCTACATTCTGTTCAGTGCAGCAGGTCCTCCTCGAATAATGTCGACGAGATGCCATGGGAACTTGGCATCTTGTTCGTACCTGCGAGCCTGTGGTGAAACTGGTTTCCTTATAAGTCGTTTCACTGAAAGTCACAGAACTTATCGATGACATTAAGTGAGGACTCGCTGTACCTCGCCGGGGTGTTCACCTGCTATGTAAGTGCCTGAGTCACGAGAGCCGAGGATCACCTGACACGCGTGGCCAGCCCACAACCCCCGCAGCGGGTCAAACGCGCCACCAACAGTGAAACATACAAGGGGCTTCTTCCGGGCCCACAAATGCGAGAGGAGAATGATGCCTCCATTCATTCAAATAAGGAGCCTCGGGTCGTCACTGGGTCCTGCCTGAAACCTTTGATGCAGTTTCACAGACTGCAGTGACCAGCAGCTAGCTCTCTTCCTAACTTACTTCGGAATGAGCTTTCCATGCCCTCGTGTCTTTAGTGGGTTCTGGGGGGTCGTTCTTGGGTATATTTCGGTCTTCTCTCTTTTCGTATTGAAGGGAGCGGCAGAAGAGTTGAAAAGAATCTCGTTAAAATGGTGACATTTGCTTGATCACGTTGACATTTTTATGCTATCAAATCTCTGCTTACTGAACTAGAACTCCGATGAAAAGGATAAAGAAAGCTTGGGTATAGCTTTTGGCACCCGTACTCCCTAGATTCACCCCATCGGCTCCCCCCCACCCCCATCTACCCACGGGCAGTTTTTTACTGACATTTCATCAGATTATACAAAACAGAAAACACTGATGGTTCATGCACACGCTGAATTTAAACGCTGCTGTTCCTCTTTAACTTCCTTGAGACAAACTGCCCTTTTCCAACTCAGGTCACCACGCTGAGTCACAAATAAGACACTTTTTCCAGCCAGCCAACAATGACACCCAATTTGCCTAGAAAAAGATTCGAACTTAAAATCTCCCGACAGGACTCGGTCACGCCACAGGAGAGGCTGAATTGGCATTGCTAGACAAAGCACTCACAGTAGGGCACGATGTTCATTTTCTGAATTCTTAAGAGTTTATTCAAAGCCTGTGGTCCCCACGCTCAGAGCATGGCGGTGGCGGGGTGTTGCTGGGGGACGTTTGCAAAGAACAAATTTTGAAGGAAAGAAATAATACGAATAATAGAAAGTAAGAAAGCAAATCATGGAATGGCAGCGTCGAAGCACAGGTTGCTTGTCTGAAGAGGTATTTCTGGCCCTCAGGTGAATTTGAGTCAGGGATAATCAAAATAGCTTCGATGAACCCAGGTGATGATGGTTCACTCTGCAGAGCGACTGCTCTTTTCTCTTCTGGGGTGGGAGTGGAGGAAGAAGTAAAATAGGGAGCTAAATTGGAAATGGGACGGGAATAGAAGCAAGGCCACTATGTAGAAGCCCAGTAAAGCTAAATGTGGTCATGGCGACAGCCCCAGATGTGACTAAGGACAACCCTTGCAGAACGACACTAAAAAAACCCGAAGTGGCATTTCCTGACACCAGGAAACATACTATGGGATCTTGCGTTACCTGTCCACAAAGTCTGTAGTCAAAGAGATTTAGGGGAAAGAAACACTTTAATACATGTCTACGCTGTAGAGCTTCTCGAAGCCTCAATTGCCTGTTTTGACCTTCCAAGAAACAGGGTGCCTTATTTTCTAAGCTTTTTATTTAATGACAAAATTGTTATTTCTTGTCCTTTTCTTGTGGTAGAGACTCTCCTAGTGCTCTAAAGATCATAATCTGGGAAATAAATATTAGAGTTTATTATTATTCTTCTTGCTGTTTGTTATTGTCATTACATACTTCAAAAATTACTCTGTAAATGTTTTTTTAAAACTCATTTCGTTGATATCTTCTATGTTCCTTAATCTTTAAAACCAAGAATTTACCTTCCCCTTGACTTCTGATCAGACTTTAGGAGAATAGTTCTCAAACTCAAAAAAAAAAAAAAAATCCCTAAAAGAATCACTTATTTTCTTTCTGAACTGGGTGTGGATACAAAGCCATCACCAAAAGAGGTGATTCTATCACTTGACTGTTAGGAATGGTTAAGAATGGGGTAGAGAGCTTTCCTCGTCAGGCGGATTTAGGTGAACTGCCAGTGAATACGGAAACGCAGGCCAGATCACCTCTCTCGCACTTTCCAGATTCACTACTCTGTGACTTCAAACACAAAAAGGATCGCACCTACATGTCATTTCAAGATGCAGTTGTTCTATCACTTGTAGCTGACACAGCACTTGCCTAAAATCAGTATGCCCTGCAGTGACTGAACCTACTTATACCTTACAGCGCTGAAGCCATCTCACAACGCCCAGGAATACCACAGAGGTGGCGACCAAATGCCACCTACCTCTCCAATGTCCCTGTGGCTTCCTCAGGGGCCTTTCACTGAACTCTGAATGTAAGTTTCGCTACTGCCAGATGAGTTTTGGCTACTGCCCGCCAAAGCTTCTGTGACCCAGCCGTCCTGGGGGTCCTAAGCACCGCTGGTTCAACCCTCAGGAACCCCTATCATTGGAAGGAGAGCATTTTGGGAAAGTCAATACCGAAGCGTTAGATCTCTAAGTCCATCTGTCTCAGGTCAACTACAGCTTCCTCTGGTCTTAAGCATACTGTATTCAAGGTAAAAAAGAGCAGAAATTAAATTTGATGAAATGGGATAGTCTCACTGTTACGTTTTGTTATAATAAACCCTTAAGTGAAAAGTTTAAAAACGCGTTTTAAAGTAGAAATACTAACACATTCCAGCATGTGGTAGTCTACATACTTTTGATTGACATGCTGTAGAGATTACGATCTCCGGGGCCACATCCCATGATGTCAGGGTCCAGGGAGGACCTGGGGGGAGGGGGTTGAAAATCAAGAGAGACTTGTTAACCAAAAGCCTCTCTCTCGTAGAGGGGCCGGAAGTCCAGGCTCTCCCTTGACAAAGACCCGCAACTAAACCTCCCAGATCCTAACGTTCCCTGCTGAATGTACACACCTGTTCCCTTACTTTTATTGGACATTTGGCCTTAAGCGGATGACAGGATGCACAGAGCGGGAGACTCAGGCCTCAGAAACATACTCAAGACCGCAAATAAGAAGACCTGTGCAGGGCAGCATGTGGGGTGACAGACGGTACAGGCCAAAGCCAACGAGCCGCCGACAGAATTTACGGGCTTACGCGAGCTTTGCACACTTACTCGCTAGCATGCACACGACTGGACACCTCTGCCTCTGGGTTCGTTCTGCCTTGGCCCAGGGACATATTCCTAATATTTTTAACGATTATTTCCTCAACCGTGGAAACACAGCCTACTTAAGTTGAAAATAAATAAGTATATTAAAGGAAAGCTGAGTTAAAAGTTTTATTCATTCAACATCTCACATTACAAATATTTAAAAATTATATGCATACTGGTATAAATAGTCATTTGCAAACTATTTAATAACATTAATTTTCCACTAGCACTTCAACAAATGAACTCTTTTAAAAAAGGAACTGTGTTATATAACTTAAGAGTAGAACATACAAAAATAGGAACTCAACGTGAAAATGACTTGAATAAAAAATGAATTACCCTTATTTAAAATGCTATAATAAATACTACAAGCTCCCCATACACAGTAAAAACTATATGGAAATTCAGCCAAGTAGTACAATTAACTGACATACTTAAATAACTTTTCCTTCTGATAATATGGCCAATACACTGAGAAAAAAAATTAGGGATTAGTAAAAAGTAGACACCCACTTGCTAAAAGTTTCACTTCCAAAAAATATAACAAAAATCTGATGAAAATTATAAAAACTAATTATACTTTAAATTTTAAAAATATAAAAAATAAAACAGTTGAATACAATATTGTCCCAATTCTTACAATGCTATCAATCACAGTAGCTTTAAAATAAGATAATAAAATAAAGCAAATGACCAAAACCTCTTTTATTCCATTTTTTAAAAATAATCTCAAATTTACATTAGTAGAAAGATTGATTTCTGATTCTTTTCTTTAGAAACACCAGCAAGAAAGAGGATTACTCTTAACAGTAGAAAATGACATTTTTAAATGTCTGCAATTAAAAACAAAGATTACACTGCAAAGATCTTTCAAAAGTCTGAAATAAGTATTGCACATAACTTGAAGTTAACTTGCCACAATTCATCACATTCAAGTTTTAAATCACCTTTGAACAGAAGATTCAACTCTTCAAAACAAAAGGGGTGAGTTATCAAGTCTTTCCAACAGTACTCTCATAAAATGCTAAATTCATTCACTGCAAGTTTTGTTTTGCATTCTGCAGAGGTCTGTGTATGGAGAAGTATATATATATTATACCAAAGCGTGGGGGCCAGAACGGGAAGGGGGAGGGTTCCTTTACATAGAAAACAATCAGAAACACTTTATTTTACATTGCAAAAATAACCATGTAATTACTCTGTAACTACATTGTAAGTACATGGCTGGTGCCATGCTAGCACGCTAGAACTACATGCTTGGGAAACTGAAGTGATACCCTACGATCTGTAAACTAATTACATGTTAATTATGTTTTGAGTTACATGGTAACTCCCAACTACAATCCCATGTAATCTGAAAGACATGTAATCGAGAAAAGTTCCGAGTAGATAATAATTGTTTATGCCCTGTAAATTGAAGTGTAACCAAATCATCTGTAAACACGCTTATCACACAATCACAAGTAAATATTAGTAGAATAACGATTTCTTACATTAGTCGTGCACACTAACATTACACACCTGTCCCACGGCAGGTTATTATTTTTTTTCTTTATATATAATTTCAAAGAGCAGACATCTCTGAATCAAACACTTAACATCAATTTATTAATATTAAAAACGGCTAAACATTCACCAAAAATGTCTGCGTTGTGAATCATTTTAAAAACTTAGTAAGAAGCTGTAGACAATTTTGTTGTTTTAAATTTCTACCCTAAGCTTACGCATTTATTTATTTATTTATTTATTTATTTATTTATTTATGTATTTATTTATTTATTTTTTAGGAACTACAGTGTTATCTGTCACTTTCATGCGAATTTTTTTTTTTTTTCATTAATTTGTGACTTTACATAGACTATTTCTTAAATTATAGGTACACCAATAGCCGGTGCTGGGGAAGGAAGTTGAAGCAACATGCTTTCTCTTCTCTGCAGACTCTAAAATAGCATCGCCAGTGCACGACATTCATAATTTAAAATGTATGCAGAGCACTGAAATGTATAAAAAGCAGAATATAAGAAAATAAAATTTATTAAAATTATTTATATTAAAAAATGAAGTATATGAAGATCTCTCGGTAATAAAAGTACAAAAAGCTACTCTTTGCAATATGAAAAATTGAGGTATTGCATAAAGAGATATCATCCCGTCAGTGAAAAGTGTGCCTAAAAATGTTCACTGTTGGAAAAACAAGATATACAAAAGTAGTGCATAACAAATATACATTATGTGCATGACAAAATAAGTTAGCTACAAAAACACTGTACCGAAATTCAGCAGGTCATGTACAAAGGGAAAAATTATTATTCAAAGCTAGTTCTCAAACAGTGTTATTTCTGGTTAACTCATCACACCTGTTTACTGAGTAGGAACAACACAACAGCACACCCCAAGCCACCTACAAGCATTGAAAAGAAGAAAAAGAGGCAAATGAACCTTCCAATTCGAATTATGTCGTTCAGGAGAAAAGAAAAAAAAAAAAAGTCCCTGACCAGCTACACAAGAGCACCCTCCGTTCGCATGACTGCTTTCAATATTGGCAGGGAATTCTCGAAAAGCGACTCCCTTTCTGCGTGTGACGATTAGACAGCGGATGCCTCCATTTTGACCTTTGGAACGTAACGGGTTTATCAGTGGGGTCGTCAGCCAGGTGGTTCCACCCTAGAGCTGGGGCAAGTCTTTGGTTTTGAAGGATCCAAGACGGTACCGTTAGGCAGCACAACTAGCAAGGTCGCCGTTAGCTTTTGTTTTTTTTTGATGTTTTGCACACTGATAATAATCCTTTGCATGGTGGATAGGGCATTTCGAGAGAAAGTCAATTAAAATAAAAGTTATTTCCACGACCAGGGCTTCAAGAGACTATTTTAAATTTACCCCTGAAGCATACTGTTCAGCACATAATAACGCCTTTCGAAGCTAGAATTGTATTTATAATAAAGCATGCATTACTTGATGAAGTTGGCACTTCAAACACTATGTCCCATGCTAAGTTCTGAAACTGTAATGTTATTTTATTTTATAGGAAGAGTAAGATAAACATACGTACCTTTGCACAGATTTACACAGTTACTTAGTTCAACGGTGCAAAACACTTTGCGACTACTTAACTTTTTTTTAAAAACTTTTTTTTTTTCACTTTCTATGTTACAGCTAAATTACAGGAGACCCAAAGTAACTTTTCATCGAAAAGGAAGCCAATCGGCAGCCAATTTGTATGTTGATTTTTGTCTTCCAGTTTTGGCTACAAGAACGAAAACGTAAAATCAAAAACAATATCCTCGAGGTATCTCTAGAGCTGTTTGTTTGTTTGTTTGTTTGTTTTTTACGTCAAAATGGAGAGCAAAGGCTGACACCTGATGAGTGTTAGTAAATTAGGATATAGAGTTTATATATAACATCAAAAATAAAATTTATACATTTGTTCTTCAGGGGAGGGAATGCTAATTTTCCCACCAGTTGTCATTAATTCTAGCTTTGGTAGGTTTTCCTGGGGCTGTGACCAGATAAGTGATTTTAAAAATAAATAAGTGCACTCCCCTCAGCGGTAAATTACCCCAATTTTTACATTCTAAATTTTTAAAAGTGTTTAAAAGAAAATAAACCTAGCTCTGCCTATTTTACTAGTTTTTTTTTTTTTTCTTTTTCTGATGTGGTAGTCACCGAGGCAGAACGAAATTATATTCGGCCTCGAACCCCTTAAAACGAGTTCTAATGCTGCTTCAGTCTCGCTCATGCATTTGTGTTTGCTTTAACATGCTCTTTCCTGTTAATGACTGTTAACTCCCTCCGCTGCTGTTAAAAGAATAGAAAGGGGATGGAAAAAGAGAGAGGCCAAAAAGGAAGAAAAAGGCAGAGGCATTTCGTGGGGGACACAGCGTCAGCACAGACCGATAGTGTTACCGTTGCATCACTATTTTAATAAAAGTATTCTTATAGGTTATATTATTAACAATAATTTAATTAAAAACCCAAAATACTCTATTGTTTCATTTCTCTTTTAATATTTCTCTCTCCTCTAAGAAAACGTGGCAGGAAGTTGGCCTCCTCTTGTTCTCCCGCCAAACAAGAGAAGGAAACTTCCACGCGCCATGAGGGCAACATGAAAAAGGAGCTCCTATGTGTGGTTCTCGGTGACACGGGAATCTACAAAACACCTCTATTATAGGTCGTTCTTTTCATTAGACTATTGTTACGGACTGCTACGAAAGGGCATGCCAGCGTGAAGAGGATGAGGAAGGGGGCAGAATTAACAGAAGAGCGCACTTGTCGTGAGGCCCGAAAATGAGCGATGCAGTTGTCCTTCAGTTCCAGCGGAATGAAATATGTCGAGGACGGTCACCGCCTTCCTTCACCAGGGGCTTGTGGAACTCCCTGCCGGCACGAGAGTGAATAGCAGCCCAGCAATACTCACAGTAATACTGCAGACAGGTAACGTTAGCACAGAAAAACGGAGCGAATTTGCCCCCGCAACGGGCCCCCTGACATTCGTCACACAGCTGATCGTCCAAGACATATGGCTTCACTTCCACCTGCAACCGAAAATTTAAACAGAGGGGTTTACGTTTTGCAGGGCCTAGACCGGGCGATTCTTACTGTGTGTGGACGTCCCCATCACCTCCTGAAAGAAGGTGTGCCGAGATGTCCGGAAGGGATGGTCGAAAATTCTCTCATGGGAAGGAAGACAGTCTCTCTCTTAAGAACCCGGTAAGATTTGCATACACATCGCTTTACATTTTCGTCTTATTAAATAAACGCGTTTCAAAGGGAAACAAGGATCCCGTCAGAAATAAAAAAAAAAAAGTGAAGGCAACTATTTAGAGTGGAACATTATGAAATTAAACCCACGGAGGAGTTTTCATAGATACAAACTGTCGTTTTAATGAGTGGATCTGGATGTTCACCGTATGTGGAATTATAATTTAACCAAAACCAACTAAGAACTTCCCAGTGCCACAGAAGAGCACTTCAATATTCAGATCAGAGGGAAGACGCCTGATTCCTGTGTGACACAGCCCGGGTCATGGTTTCTATCTACAGGGTCCGCTTCTCTGGTTATAATCGCAAAGCCAGAACTCTGCGCAAACAAGGCGCGCCATGGTACTCACGATCTGAAACCCTGCACTGTTCGTTGTCAGCAAGAATGGTTTACTTGAGTCTAAAAGTCAGAGGTGACTTTATAAAACCGGCGCTCAGCAGGCCAACCTGGCATTTGAGCCTCTCGAGCATTAAAAATAACCTGGCTACTAAGTCACCAGCGAGAAAAGACGTGGTTATTTTTAGTCTTGGAGAGACTCGTGGCTGAAACTCCCTTATACCAGACTGTCACCACCACCGGTGCCATCCAGTTCTGACAAGGAATCCTGACAAAGGTCAGCTGTAAACAAAAGAGCAAGGGTGACACGGAACACGGCGAGAGCAGACATAACCGGAGCAGTGGGCTCTGGCCTGAGGCCATTCTAACATCTACAGAGTGGCGAGGACGCTTTTAGAATAATCTGATCGCAGAGGAGTGAAAATTAAGTCGGAATTTCTAATGACTAATATCACGACTCTGAAACCCATGTCGGAATGAAGCAGCGGGGCAGGATAGACTGTTGGCTCAGATGTACGTATATTTCCATGTGAATAAAGAACGAGAAGGGATGTTAAAGGATTCTGTGGCTAACACGGTCCCCTTCCTCCATGCGGATAAGAGAATCTACACCTTTCTTTTGAACATATTCACAGTACGGCACGATGACCACTATGACCGGAAGCTCTGTACCGCCACTGAATGACAGCATCCACGAATGAAACGGAAGCGGGACGCGCAAACCGCTGTCGACCTGATAGGCTGACACGCTGAACCGAGAACAGCATAACGCGATCCACCCTTTCTGAGAATGATGCCTCAGGGTGTCGGCTGTCTGCGTCAGCCTTAACGACAGCGCCGGTCTAGCACGAAATAAGGGGCTGACGTCAGAATGTAAATCAACTCATCGCTTCCTTCAAATCAAGGTCCTTCCATGAGACAAAAAAAAAAGCCAGCTGAACTAAACACTGAGCTTGTTAATGGAGCTGATTCATCTTCCGGGATAAATTCATATCTCACCACGAACTAGGAACACGCCGTTTGCCTACTGGCAGTCAGTCTACAGACCACACTCTGCGTAGCCCTGGTTGGTGTAAGACAGAGTTCTATCTACCAGACCAGAAACTCATGAGGACAGGGACTTCTTGTCCTAGGCATGAAAACGTTTGTTGAATGCATGCAACACAGAGTTAGCAGATAAATCTGTGAACGCGAAGAAATGAGATACATCATGGAACATAGCGTTTCAAATACATTGGAAAATGGAAGTTTCCTTCAACCTTTTGATTCAGAGGATTAAGCCAGCAGAGAGGAGTGTTGGAAGGAGCGCTAACTAGTTACTACCTAATTTCAGTTACTACCTGGACTACAAATGATTATGATTTCTTCTACTTAATCTGCTATGGTAATGAAATATTTCTAAGACATGCAGTCCTAGAAGTGAATTTATCCAATCATTTGTTGCATAGTGCGTTGGAAAATAGGGCTTTCTGAGGTATTCGTGATGTCCTAGGATAAAAAAGTAAAGGTCAGGAGACTTTGAGGGCATTCATGTCTGTATACTTGATATAACGGAGTTTAAAGGATTTGGTAAATATTTATTGAATGTCTGACTAACTGAATAAATGAATGGATGTCGGTGACAGCTGAAGAAAAATTAATTGACTCGAGTTAACTGATATAGTAGGACATACATCTGATTGGTCCCATAGCAGAACTGTCAGCTTATTAATGTCATATAAAATTCCCCCATTCCAATCTTGCTAATGACGCATTTAGAGAGCCATTTCTAGAACTTTCCAGAATGTAGTAGAACACTTACCCGTTTATCTATCTCTCCGTGCTGCAGCTGAACAAAGCGGGCACTGATAGCAGCTATGTAACTCTGTTGATTAGAGAATGCGACCCGCCCGGCTCCTTTTGGGTACTTCAGCTCAGGGTCGGTGTCGATGCCAGCATAGCACACACCTCCATACAGGCGATCCATGATCATGGCAAGCTCCACTAAATAAGGGAGAAGCAGAAAGGGTACCTCGACATCAGGAAAAGATATCATTCAAAGCAGTTTATCTGTAGCCTGAGCTCACGTCATTATAATTATTATTAAAATCTAACGTAATCATAACCAGATCTCCATTGGGCTAACTTTTGATCTTTTAATGAAGGGCAGGGGCTCTGCCGAGTGTTTTACGTATATTCTCTTTTAATCTTCACAGAAACCCTATGAAGCAGGTAGTAATTTCTTGGGGAACTTGAGGCAAGAAGAGGACAATGATCTTCTCTGTGAAATGTTACAATTCTGAAACTGCATTCTTGTTCTTTTTACGTTCTTTATCTCACTTATACAATTACACCTCAAACTAGTTGACTAGGGATGAAATTTCTTCTGTAAGTACTGCTCCAAAAACACAGTCCGCTGTTAAGAATCCTGCTGTATTTCAGAGCTGGATAAACAGCTCATAAGCAAATGAGAACGTGGGAAACAAGTTAAACATCTCAAAATATAATCTATTCTTGAAGAGTGTTTTGGTTTTTTTCCACTTGATGATGCAAGTGAGTAATGATCACCAGCATTATGAGACACTTTGCCCTATCTTATTTAATCCTCAAAGCAACTCTATACAACGTTTTACTCCATTTGATAGATAAGGAAATTGAGAATTCGAGAAATTAAGTAATTTGTCCACTATTCACGGGGAACAGAGCACATGAATTCAAACCGAGACACTCCGATTCTAGAACTCTCTCTTAGACATTCGTGCAAATGCTCGTGGAGAATTTATCCTGAAAAATCTTTATAAAATATTTCTTATGCTTAAGGACAAAGAGGATTTTGTTGTTGTTCAATCGTACCAGCTCGTAATGGTCGAGGAACACCACCGACGAATATAGTTTTTCGTGGGTCGAGAGGCTGTGAACCATCCATCACAAAGTCACTGTCACTGAGATTCCAAGGCCGAATCTGTACCTAGGGAGTGAGGACAACGAAACATCTCATTCTCAGTACAGACAATTTATGGGGAAAGGAGTTTAAAACGGTTCCAGAATATTTTATATTTTTAAAAGCACTAATCCAAGCAATCAAGCTGTAAAACTAGAAAAGACTTAAAAATAGCAATATCCCAACCCTTCACTTCATTTCTAAAAGTAAACTGAACCAAAGTGGAAACTTAATTGCCTATTACAAGCTAAATCTATTATTCAGAGGAAACTCAACTATGTTATCAAATGCATTATCAAGTCTTTTAATAGTAAATATTCACCAATATGTTAATTAATCGAAAATTCCATGTCAAAATAACATGCACAAAGATACAGAACGTCCATGTTAGGGGCCTGATGACAATAACAAAACTTTACTTCTAATCTACTTACAAACGTGTCAATTAAGAGAAACATCAAGACATCGGTGGGTTTTTCAAACCGAGTGGAGTTGGGGGAAAAGACAAGACACTATCTCCAGGCTGAAGCACACTTACTGGCTTATCTTTGATGGTGGGGCTTGACACACACAGGTAGAGTTTTCCGTCTTCTTCAATGCATGCATCGATGAGCGCCTGCACAGAGCTCTCATCTTGAAACAGCAGAAATGCATAGCCTGATAAAAAGGAAAAGAACGCTTATACAGTTTCTTAACTTTCTTTCTTTCTTTCTTTTTCGTCATTCTTCAAGAGAAAGGAAGCATAAACTAAAACTAAGAAAAAGGAGTTAAAAAAGTGAAAAAAATGAAAACTGAATATTCCTACCCAAAGTCTGATAATATGAACCTTAAGTTCAGTCTGATATCTTGAAACATCTTTTAGAGTAAAATTAAATTTGAATGGAAAGTACATATTAGGTAGAAATTTTAAAGACGCATTTAGGAAAATATATGTTTAACAACGGAAAATCTTACAGGGAAGGCAAACATTGAGGAAAAGGCTAAACATTAAATAATATAAGGATAAACTACACGTGTGTCGAATCTTGATAATTACCTTTAGGAGGAAAATAGGACTTGCTCTCTGCTTTATGAGGCCAGTCCACAATCAAGGGGCCAAAGCGACGAAAACTAGCTGTGATTTCATCTGATGAACAACAAAGAAAAAAAAGATTCACATATTTTTATGATCATTTTGGGGAATTAGTTTAGAAAACACAGTTTCAAATCTACTGTTTACAAGAATAGTACAAAGGACTCCTGCATCCCCTCATCGAGATTCCCCACTAATTAATATTTTGCACCTTTCCCCTCTCGTGCCTCTTCCCCTTCCTCCTTCCAGCTATACGTATGCGTGATACGACCTACCTATCATCTTTTCCTGACATGATGCTCTACAATCCAAAACACAACTCTTGGTACCTGCTCAGAGCAAGGTCACTTCCTTAAATACCACTGTATAACCCTCCCAATCAGGAAGCTGATACTTATACAAGACCACCAGCCAATTCACCGACTCCATCCAAATTTCAAACTCTCCCAGCACATGTGTGGCCCTTAGCTGTCATGTCTCGGGGGCATGAGTCTTCTTCAGGTAGGCACGGCTCCTCATTCTTCTGTCTTTCGTATCCTCGACAGTCTTAAAGTGTACAGGAGGACTCTCATCCTGGGCCTGCCCCCTGTTCCCTCATGCCCAGATTCCTGCTATGAGTTCTAAACAGGATCACCACCAAAATGATGCCATGTCACCTTCTCCTAACTGGGCATGTGAATCTCGATCACCTGGTCAAGTTGGTGTCTGCCAACCTGGTATTGTGCTATCCACCAGTATCCTATTTTCTCATCAGCCTTGGCATGAATGAAAGATTCTCGCCTTGTACTAGCTACCACAAGGACAGTTGCCAAATGGTGATTATCTATTTCCATCATTCCCTCTACATTTACCAGTGAGTATTATACAATAAGGAAGAGCTTTCTCTTCTCATCCACTTATTTAGCCATGTACTTATATCAATATAGAGCTATTTTATTCAATGAGTTAAATCTAAATCTTTCCTTATTTACTTTCGTGCTCAGTTTGTTCCCCAAACTGTCCCCAGTTTGGCCAGTGGGAGTTCCTACATCCTTTTGATCCATCCCCATCATTCTTTAAGTGCCTCTGTGCTTTCTGACCCAAGAAGATCCTCCGGGTCTCGCCTTGTTCCTTCTCTGCATTTTTGTTTGTTCGTTTTTCTTCTAGAAGTCCTGGTTTCTTTCGGCAACAAAGAATATTTAGAAACTAAGATCTGGGTACTCCATGTGCTCACTGCTAATGAGTATTTATAATCCCTAAGTTTTCTCAGTGGACGAAGCTAGGGAATATGTAAATATACACACGCAGACACATTTCGAACTATTTCTATACCTGCGTGTGTTTATAAAAATGAGTTCGTATTGACACCTGCAATTCGCCTCCAACATCTCACAGTTTTTTTCAGCCCTCCCCATTTCCGTGTTTGTAAATTCCCTTCTCACAGTGAGTAGCCTAGTTCCCCTTAACCTCAATATGTTCACCTACCTGCTCAGGTAACCAATCTCTCTGCTACCCTGGGAGTCTCCTCTACCTTGTACCTCTGCACCCCAGCCCTTGTTGCCCTGATTTCTTGGGTGCCATGCGTACTGTCGCTGAGGCCTCTGAGCAGGCCCCACCCACGTCCGTACCCATGCCCGCCCCCCACCTGGCACCCTCCTTTCCCTCGCCAACCCACTGCCTTGCACACCAATACCTCTGAGCCTCGTGAGGAAGGGAAAGGAAGGGAACGTGGGACGGGCAAGGAAGACGCGATCATATTTTGCTCTTAATTTAAATGATACCAGTTATGTTATACTATATGTGTGGACAACTGATGAGTGGTCTACAGGAAAATAAATTTCCAAGGAACTTCTGGAAAGAGCGGGTAAGACCTAGGAATACGCAGGACAGAGGAACGGAAAGCAGAGCTGGGGAGTATGTTCAACTTCCGGTCTGGAGGAACCGTTTGTCTCCTCCAGGTTGGAACCGTGTCGTCTGTTCTACAGAACCATTTAGCTCCTGTGAGACTGGTAAACAGGGGGGTGATTTTGGCATAACCTGGAACTTCTTGGTTCACAGATGGTTCTTCTTAGGCCAGGTGAGCTAGCAGAGTGGGAGTAGAATTATTTAAGGAAAAAGCCCCCCAGCTCGTCTGATGTGCAGGCAGATGCCCCGTCAGTTCTCTTAATAAGAAATTAAACATGAGCACAGCAGCCAAAGCTCTCTCGGCAGACAGGTGTACCCCAACTCTCATCTGAGAGTCTGCACTTCCTCTGGTGCTCAGAGGTCCACTTGCACCTGCG
>NW_011889184.1:307143-309849 GCF_000151845.1 Pteropus vampyrus | reverse complement strand
ACGCGATCATATTTTGCTCTTAATTTAAATGATACCAGTTATGTTATACTATATGTGTGGACAACTGATGAGTGGTCTACAGGAAAATAAATTTCCAAGGAACTTCTGGAAAGAGCGGGTAAGACCTAGGAATACGCAGGACAGAGGAACGGAAAGCAGAGCTGGGGAGTATGTTCAACTTCCGGTCTGGAGGAACCGTTTGTCTCCTCCAGGTTGGAACCGTGTCGTCTGTTCTACAGAACCATTTAGCTCCTGTGAGACTGGTAAACAGGGGGGTGATTTTGGCATAACCTGGAACTTCTTGGTTCACAGATGGTTCTTCTTAGGCCAGGTGAGCTAGCAGAGTGGGAGTAGAATTATTTAAGGAAAAAGCCCCCCAGCTCGTCTGATGTGCAGGCAGATGCCCCCTCAGTTCTCTTAATAAGAAATTAAACATGAGCACAGCAGCCAAAGCTCTCTCGGCAGACAGGTGTACCCCAACTCTCATCTGAGAGTCTGCACTTCCTCTGGTGCTCAGAGGTCCACTTGCACCTGCGTCAGCTCTGGGCTTGCAAGCCACTATTTCTGCTCCATTGGTTTTATCATTTCCAATATTCCTCGAGACGGCCTCTAACCTCTGCGACATACACTGTCCAGGTCATCTCTGAGGTACTAGTTGCCCTTTGAACAACACGAGTTTGAATGACAGGGTCCACTTATATGCAGATTTTTTTCAACAGATACTAAAAATGTATTTTTTCCTTCCTCAGGATTTTCTTAATAACACTTTCTTTTCTCTAGCTTACTTTATTGTAAGAATGCGGTTCATAGAGCATACAAAATATGTGTTAATTGACTATTTATGTTATCGGTAAGGCTTCCGGTCGACAGTTGGCTATTAGAAATTCAGTTCTGGGGAGTCAAAAGTTGTATGCAAATTTTCGACTGCGAGGGAGAGTTGGCACCCCAACCCCGACATTGTTCAAGGGTCAATTATAATTCTCTTTTTGTTAGTGCTTCCGGTACAAAGTTCATTGGGTTTTAAATGATCTGCCTCTAGTCCTATTTCTCCCATGAACCCCGTGATTTTTAGTGCACGATCCTACAGAACACAATATTCTTCAGGAATACATATCTCCCATTCCGGTAGAAAGGCCTGCCGACCTCAATTGCTACTGACTTATCGATACACGTGGCCTTAAGGATAAAGCAGGAAGACTAACACGATTCCCATCAGTTTTGCTCTGTTTAAGCCTCTGTTGCCAAATCTGTTACATTTACCTGTGCCTCTAAGAATCTTAGGAACTGTACATTTCAGGTTGATGAGTAATTTTCCAAAAAGACGCAGACTATCTAGGCCAGAGTTGTTTATTCCAGCCAGGTCGGATAAGATTCAGTCTCCTCTTTTCGTATGCATATAATTTACTCATCAAAGACCAGGTGGGGCTCAGGAGTGCTAAAGATTTGACCTTAAAGGGATAGAAACCCCTAGAACCCATAATACTAAGGAAAAGAGAAGGCCACAGCCAGGAGCTTACTGGAGTGGACAAACTGTGAGCAGATAGTTGGCTCACGACGAAGGCTGTGAACACAAGCTACGCCCTCCCAGGACCGGATGGAGACTGAGTCAGTCCAGACTGAAATTTCGGCACAGCTTCCACCAAGAAAACCAACTTGTGTTTATTTTAGTCTTTGGCGTTTTGAAATTATTTTTGTCTCAATCTTCCAAAAGAATGATCGTCTTAAGTGGCTCAATACATTCAACTCAGTCTAAATGGGATGTTATTAAATATTATTAGACCTTATAGACTTTTAGAGAAAACTCTTCTATTTTCCATAACATGAACTAGTTCATTTCCATTCAGGAAACCAAGACAAAGGAGATTAGGGGAAAAAGCAACTAAGGATATATGGTTGGTACACGGTCTGCTATTTTGACTTTTATTAGGGTCACTGACATCCACAGATAAATAAAATATTCCTGGACAACTAGTCCTCTAAATCTTTGCACGGCTGGCTCCTTATTCGGGTCTCAGTGCAAATATCATTTTCCTCTAAGAGAATTTCCTTAACCACCTGCTCTAAGCTGACTCCCTACATTATTGTACCTGATCGCCTTGTTTTCTTTTCAAAACTTATTCTCTGCTATTTCCTTGCATGCTCACATTTTTATCTGCCTGCCCCACTAGAATGTAAACTCCGTGTGAGCAGGGACCATCTACCTCGTTCACTGCTGTAAACCGGCCTAGGAACAGGGCATGGCCTTTAGAAAGCATGAAAAATTTGACAAGTGAAAAGTTACAAAATGATGTAACTCTAAAGATGCCCTTTTTCGTGGTACGATTGCAGTCTATATTTTTCAAAAGTTCATGCTTAATCTAAGACTTTTAAACAATTGACCATATATTTATGGAGCATTCATCAAAAGGTGGGAAAGAAATACAAAGAATATGTAATTGAATGTGGCCGAGGCAGCCCGCACAGACACACAGAACCCTTGGGAAGCTCTCCCAGTGCTGTTCACGCTTTCTCATTTAGTCCAACCACTTGCTTCGGCTGGTTCCCGAAGTCCTGCTCCCCACTCCTTCTGTGAATGAACCTTACAGGCCACGATAGGAAGGTATGAAAAGAAAACAATGCAATCGAGGCTGAAGACCTGGAACCAGATCAGACCGTTGTTGCCACAATAACAGTAGCCACTACCTCTGAGTTATCTACCGTGTGTGC
>NW_011889184.1:294895-307093 GCF_000151845.1 Pteropus vampyrus | reverse complement strand
CCAGCCAGGTCGGATAAGATTCAGTCTCCTCTTTTCGTATGCATATAATTTACTCATCAAAGACCAGGTGGGGCTCAGGAGTGCTAAAGATTTGACCTTAAAGGGATAGAAACCCCTAGAACCCATAATACTAAGGAAAAGAGAAGGCCACAGCCAGGAGCTTACTGGAGTGGACAAACTGTGAGCAGATAGTTGGCTCACGACGAAGGCTGTGAACACAAGCTACGCCCTCCCAGGACCGGATGGAGACTGAGTCAGTCCAGACTGAAATTTCGGCACAGCTTCCACCAAGAAAACCAACTTGTGTTTATTTTAGTCTTTGGCGTTTTGAAATTATTTTTGTCTCCATCTTCCAAAAGAATGATCGTCTTAAGTGGCTCAATACATTCGACTCAGTCTAAATGGGATGTTATTAAATATTATTAGACCTTATAGACTTTTAGAGAAAACTCTTCTATTTTCCATAACATGAACTAGTTCATTTCCATTCAGGAAACCAAGACAAAGGAGATTAGGGGAAAAAGCAACTAAGGATATATGGTTGGTACACGGTCTGCTATTTTGACTTTTATTAGGGTCACTGACATCCACAGATAAATAAAATATTCCTGGACAACTAGTCCTCTAAATCTTTGCACGGCTGGCTCCTTATTCGGGTCTCAGTGCAAATATCATTTTCCTCTAAGAGAATTTCCTTAACCACCTGCTCTAAGCTGACTCCCTACATTATTGTACCTGATCGCCTTGTTTTCTTTTCAAAACTTATTCTCTGCTATTTCCTTGCATGCTCACATTTTTATCTGCCTGCCCCACTAGAATGTAAACTCCGTGTGAGCAGGGACCATCTACCTCGTTCACTGCTGTAAACCGGCCTAGGAACAGGGCATGGCCTTTAGAAAGCATGAAAAATTTGACAAGTGAAAAGTTACAAAATGATGTAACTCTAAAGATGCCCTTTTTCGTGGTACGATTGCAGTCTATATTTTTCAAAAGTTCATGCTTAATCTAAGACTTTTAAACAATTGACCATATATTTATGGAGCATTCATCAAAAGGTGGGAAAGAAATACAAAGAATATGTAATTGAATGTGGCCGAGGCAGCCCGCACAGACACACAGAACCCTTGGGAAGCTCTCCCAGTGCTGTTCACGCTTTCTCATTTAGTCCAACCACTTGCTTCGGCTGGTTCCCGAAGTCCTGCTCCCCACTCCTTCTGTGAATGAACCTTACAGGCCACGATAGGAAGGTATGAAAAGAAAACAATGCAATCGAGGCTGAAGACCTGGAACCAGATCAGACCGTTGTTGCCACAATAACAGTAGCCACTACCTCTGAGTTATCTACCGTGTGTGCTGCATCTGGGTATCGGGCTACTAACGCTTCTTTCTAAATATACCTTCATCGATGTCAGGAGGCAACCCGCCCACGAACACCTTGCGAGAATAGCGTTCCACTCTTTCTCCATTCTGGTGAGTGAAGCAGTGAGGTGAGCCCAGGCCACTATGCAGCGGTTGCTCCCCACGGCCATCATCCAAGAATCCATCTTCCATTGGAAACAGTGAAGACTGACCTGGAATAGAAAGCAGGAAAAAAAGCTAACAGAAAGGGCTCCTGGCCACTGATTATCTTGCACAACAAACAAGGAGAACAGTTCATTCAATAAAAATGCTGCCCTTCTTTTTCTCACTGAATAACACATATAGGATCACTCAGCTAGGCTCTTGAATTCTCATCACCTTCAAGTCCCACTGAGCCGGAGAGAAAGTACATGGTTAAGGCGAGGGCTGCTGACTCTCCCACGGGCATCCAGAAACTCCAGCGAGGGGCGATGGAAAGACAGTTGGAGAGGGCTCTCTTTCGAAAGCAGTTGGCAGCAGACTTGGCAGCTAGATGTGCACACTGTCAGATCTGACTGTCAGATGCTAGATCACTTAAATTTTTTTTTAAAAAAGTCAAATGATAGAGCCAGTACGATTTCCTCTGAGAAAGTCCTTTAAATGAACATGCTCATTCTTAAAGTGAGCACTCAGTTTACCTTAACTAATGGGATATCATCAAAACCCATTTATTAGCTGTTATCTCACTTCGTTGTGTGGGCTTCTCGAATTTAGGATCTGGGGGTATGCTACAGATCTATTTTCTTTTAGTTGAGTAATAATCAGTTGCAACTGGTGCTAATTCTAAAAACTCGTCAGTACGTTTGCTCTTTAAAAATCATATCATTATAGACTACATAAGCAGAAAAGACGAGAGATGCCAACGTAGTTGATGTTCTTCCCTTATGGACCTGACAGCAAAGACCAAACTTTTAAATCAGAAGCAAAACACAGAGCCATAAATAACTGCAGAATCTCTCAAGCACTGTTTTGTCACTTTTCAGGCTGCCAATTTACTTCTAGGTACTACACAAGGAATTCATTAATGGGTCTTGCAGAAGTGTATCTTAAATGTTCTTCCTTTATTGAAACATTCCGATGTCTTTCTGCTGCCAAACTTGCCTTCCTTTCAACTTTCATTACTAAACACAAATAATAACAGTATATTGGTTACAAATTTATCCTGTACAACTGCAGCTCAAAAGAGATATATATTATGAAGATTTAAAAAAAGACTACAAAATTGGAGGCTATTTCCTGAATGATCTTCAAAAGTCACTTCCATTTTGAAGTTGAGCTATTTTACTGTCTTGCTTTTAAAGTAAAAAGGCAAAATCTATTACAGACGGCAAGAATCAGGTTTATTCAGGCACCTCTTAGGAAATGATTCCTTAAAATTCTCTAAAAATTCTAGAGCTTCCCCCACCCCTCAATGTTTGAAATTTATAGGATTAGTTATTTTATTTAGCTAATCTCATTTTAAACCAAATGTATCATGCTGACTTGGTTAAAAAAAAAAAAAAAGTAGACATAGGTATTCAAATATAATTGAATTTCCAATATAATCAGGTATTTTGAGATGAGTCGAACTGTATTTTCCTTTTGAAAAGATTCTTAATTTTTTTTCTCCTAAGAAATTCCTTTCAGAAATAAAAGGAAATAAATCGTTAGATATCAATAAGTGCAGTTTATAACATAATATAGGGAAATTATTTGGATTCAAATCCAAATCCTACCATTCTGACTCCTCAAAATAAGAATGTCTTGAGGATCAACTACAGCATGGAAAGTGTGTATGGACCGAACCGAACCTGTTTCACTCCCCCTCCCCACTTCCCCCCAAGGGTTATAAACTGAGCACACCTGGATCCTCTCCAAATACAACTAGACATTCAAAAGTTAGAAACAATAATATTACCTCTCCTTCGCCCATATGTCCTTGCTGCATGTCAAATGAGAAAAAAAAACAAAACAAAACAACCTTTCAAACATTGTCAAAAGAGTCAACTGAGATTTCATCTACCATCTTTTGAAATTGAAAAAACTTGGCTATACAGAATTTTGTCTCAGAAACAAAGCATGTGGATGGTGAGAGGTCCATTTAATGCCTTCTTTCTTTAAGTTCTTCAAGGACACTGTCAAGCTGTATTTAACCTTGTTTTAAGGGAAGCCTTTTGCTGTGACTGTCACTTGAGGTCTAAACTCATAGAGACTGAGTGTGTCGCATGATCTAAGCAACTACTACCACATTAATCTTATTTTCTCTCGGAATTCCCTGCTAACAAGGAATTCAGTAAATATTACAATATTTAATTCTTGGCTTTTTCACCACCAGAGGATAAATAGCAATTTTATACTATCTTTCATTGACTCCCTAATTAAGAATATCATAAGAAATGAAATCTTTAGGCAATTTATAAAGTTCCTTTTAACCAAAGTTATTTTGGCCCTAATCAAGTTTTCAACTATGCCCCAAATGTTGAAAAGTAAAACGTCTGGCATTTACCACCAAGTAGGGTACATCCAGAAAGAGAAGTATACAAATATATAATTATATGTATTTCCCTGAATACTCAGAAAATGGCAGCATAAACTTTAAAACAGAAAACTTTCGAGAAAATGTCTTCCCTGAAACAAATTGGCACTTAAAAGCCCAGCCTGTCCAAAAACTTCAATTCTATTGAATAAACATTTCTTGAATGCCCCCATCTTGTCAGGCACCGTGGATAACAGCCCGGGGCCACATACGTGGCCACATAAGCAAATGACAATAATGGAGCATGCCTATTTGCTACAATAGTTGTGTGACAGGTGCAACAGAAACAGAGAAGGAAGAGCGACTGGTTTTGATTAAAGAGTCAGCGAGAAGAGGGTGTGGCATTTGAGATGGACCTTAAAAGAAAAACAGGCAGGGCATTGCAGGGTGGCGATGTTACAAACAGGGCGGCTGCAAGGTTCAGGGAAAGGTGCCCAGAACAGAAGCATATGGAACAGGTGGGATCTTGGCTGGAGATTAGGTTTAAACAAGAGGCTGAGACCAGGTTTTGAATTAGAAGGTATAAGTAATATCTTTAAAAAGTCATTACACAAACTGGTCAGGGTTTTAAAGTCTTAAGGCCCATTAGATTCAGGCTAAATAAGAAGTCAGTTCTAAATGAGTTATCAGTATAACTTAGAAGTACCATATGCAAAGTATTTTCCAAAATGGAATTATGTCTTATACCAAAATACATTTCCAACGCTGGATTTCACCAAAGTACTTGGACGAATGGATTAAAACAACATAAAATCTCCCTCGGCAGTTAGGTTTTCACTTGAATAGGTCTTAAGTTCGGGAAAGGGATTTTTTAACTTAGTCAACCTGACAGAGGTTAGAGAGACAAAGATGCCACAAAAGCAGATGCTTGTTTAAGAACATTCTATTCATACAACTGCTCCAAAGACGAGGGAGTTCGGGGAAATGAAGGATTCGCAAATCTTGGTTCTGTCAACCTTAACAAGTTGCCTAATGTTGCTTGGATTTCTGAGAAAACATATTTGAAAAGAGTAGGCTTTTAAAAGCTACAAAATCATGTAAAACTCTCATAGCTTCCATTATTTCGAAAATAAACATAGTTCTCAGGAACAGTAAAGGCTATAGATCAAAAACAAATTCAAATACTCTTAAAGTCTTCAAAATTGTACTTTCGAACTTTGATTTTTATTCCACAGAATTAAGCTGATTAATATAAAAGAATTCACAGTTAAATTCTGAAAACTATTTAGATACATTTTCCCACATTAAGGGAAAATCAGTTATAGGTGCCCAATACTTATAATATAAAAATTGCCCCAATAGGGAAATTAATATAAATGAGTACCAAATAATAATAATAAAAGCAAGGAAATTCTGGAGCACATAAAATGAGAATGTTTAAATGTTTGCTTTCCACTTATTACAATGCCGTTAATACTCTATGTTATTTTTAATGTAGATTCTGACATATGACGGATATATAGAAAGTACACAAATCATAAGCAAACGGTTCAATGTATTTTCCATAACGTAAACACACACCTGTGTTACCGGAACCCAGACACTAACGGAATGGCCAGTGGTGGCACTTCACCCTATGGACGAAAGACGAACAAAGCCTTTTTCCTCATTTACTGCAAATCTAACTTGGTGCAAACCAAATACAAGTACGATGAAAAACTTTTAACACAGATTCTGACCACTCTCCTGAGGAAACTGTCTTGTCAACTGATTTCCAATCTAATGATTATCAAGTGTTGCATATTATTTGATGTTTATCAAACATTCAGGGAAGTAAAAGGTAAAAAAAAAAAATTCTTTAAATATGTTTAAAGAAATCTACGCTTGGAAAAGTTCTAGTTCGGTTAGCTGAAATAAACTCTGCTCAGAATTTTTCTTCAATTACCAAAGAATACACTGTTAAAAGATTTTAAAAATGCATCACGCTGTTATTGAGTAAAATCTTCTAGTTCCCATCAGAGTTAAAAGAAATACTATTCATATGTTTATCTACTCTTCTTTTTATTCCTTAGTTTTGATTTATAAAGTCCTCGATTTAATGTTCAGTACTAACATGATTCAAGAATGTTCTAAATGGCCTGGAAATATTATGGCTATAAATTTTTATAACTTCTCGATGCATGTTGTCATTAGATCTATTAAGAAATACTTTATTTCCAAAATGTCTTTACAAGATTGCTTAAAAATGCCCTCTATTCATCATTAAATTCCCTCTAATAAAATATTCCACTAGTCTGGGATGCTAGACTTGCAAAGAAGGTACAAAAAGACTTGTCGGGTCTTTTTTCAATATACTATATATATTTTATTATAAATATACAAATATATACTATATATTTCATTATAAAAATAAAAATGTTTATGTCTTAATCAGTATCTTTTTCTCATTTGTTGTAACATTTGTTACACTCAGAAAGCATCCACAATAGTGATATATTCATAGGAAATATGCAGTATGCAGCCATTAAAAAAATACGGCACATATTCATGTGCTGACGCTACTCTCTAAGATGTACTTGCATGAGGTGCCTAAGTGTGTATTGCGTGGTTCTTATTGTGTAAATTTGAAAGTAAAATAATATAAATAGATATGTGGGAATATGCATAAGTCTTTTTTCTAGAAGCCACCACAAGAATCTCTGGGGAGAGAAAATGGAACGGGAAAGGAAGGATTTCACTTCTTGTTTATCCATTTTTGTACAATTTAAATTGTAATATCATTGCGTATTATTTGTTAAAGGACACTTCTTGATTTTCTTCTCGGTGCTTATATTAAAAACAAATGACATATGAAAGAAAAGCATCCTTTCCTACAAGAGGGCATCTAATCGATTCCATACAGAAGAGGCCTTGGAGCTGTGAGGGATGAAATTTCCTAGGTTTTCATAGGCAATGAAAGACTGATCCCAGCCAGGCTAATGGGGCCTCCTCAGGCTCTCCGCCACCTCTCAGCATCCCTGGCTGAGAAGCAGATAGTGATGCTGCTTGGAGAATCGAGGGGCGAGGGCTCAGATTAAAAGATGTTATCAAATAGCCGATTGTTCCAGTAGGACTTAAAAAAAAAAAAGTGTGGGGGGGAATTAGTCAAATTCGTAAATCCGTTTAAAAAAATTTGTCAAAGGCTGGAAGCTAAAAGGAGTTCATCTGTTAACAAAAGAATAAACATGGCGGAACCAAAACGCAGACACTCATCACAGAGACCGGGACACACAAATCAATGAAGATGCAAAGAATCATTTTAAATGACTGTATACATCAACCTCTGATTTCATATACTCACTGTCATAAAATTATTTTAGATTTATGCTTAAGAGTTAGGATTTCCTATGTCACATTGGCTTGCGTTTACACTAGCTTGTTGGTACAATATTCACAGAATGTTGAGAAGGTACAATAAATGTGAGACTATTATCTGTGCTATCTTAGAGAAGGGCAGAGAACGTAACTGTAGTTTCTGCCTATTCCTAACCCTCAGTTTCTCATTTATGAAAATGGAAATCTGATGAAAGAATAAATGACACCATGTGAATATATGATGATTGGACAGTTAGATGCTCAGCAAATAATCGTTTTCTCCCTTTCTCAAAAGTAAACTCATAGTCTAGTCTATATTCTTGAGTTGGTCTTCAACGATTACTCTCAGCTTTTCATTACTATTCTGAGGCTAACCATTGGAGAGCACTTTAGAGTCTACGGTATATTGTCTCATCATCTTTTTTATGAAAGGATCTTTCAATGTGTTCCTTACTGCAGCAACTAGGACCATACTGTGTAGGTTTTCAGTGATTGTCATCTATATTTCTCCTTGGTAAATTACACCCTCTCTTCTCATAAATTTCTCCCCTCCACCCCAAACCTTAAGCGAACAATCGTCCTCCTTTCGTGCCAAAGAACTATAATTAAGAGATGCTGTCCTATGCTAATCTCTCAACGATCTCTTACTAATCTCCTCTGAGACGAGCAAATCTTTCACTTGATGCTTCAAAGTGAAAGATCTCCTCAGAGGAAAGGATATAACTTTTCCTGCCCAAGGTTCATTCTGGACGCAGCGAATCCCGAAGGCTAAGGCAATGGATTGGGAGGTCGGAGAAAAAACGACAGCATACAAGCAGGTTTATACAGAGGTGGTGGCGGCTACATCTTAGTTTTCTTAGACAAAATAAAGCGTCAAGCCAGGTAAAGGGAAAATTAGTGTTTTACTCTGGGGTGTATCTCAGAGCTAAACGAAGACCCACCAGAGGAACCTGTGAGGTAAGCTTCTCATATGCTTCGCCCTCTTCTCTGACTGAGCTGAGAAACTGAGTTCATTTCGGGCTTGCTTTCATATCCGAAAAAATGGATATAATAGCTAGCTATATTTCTATTAGATAAGATTATGGAATGAATCACTTCCCATCCTCAAAATTCATATGCTGACGTCCTAACTGCTCCCTCCGTTCCTCAGAATGTGACTATATTTGGAGAGAGGGTTTTTATAGAGATAATTAAGATTAAACGAGGTCAATGGGGTGGGCCCAAATCCAAAATGACTGATGTCTTCATAAGAAGAGATTAGGACACAGACATGTACTGAGGAAAGTCATATGGAGACACAGACAGAAGACAGACATGTACAAGCCAAGGAAAGTGACCTCGGAAGAATCGACTCAGATTGCCAGCCTGCAGGACAGGAAATAAATTTCACCCAGTCTGTGGTACCTGCTATGCCAGTCCTAGCAAAGGAATACAGCATCCAAGTAGTAGCTAGAAAGTTTACACACACACACACACACACACACACACACACACACACACACACACACACACACATTCAGGATCCAAGGATTCCCCCTCAAAAAAAAATCTCTACAACTAATAACTCAACAATAAACTGAATAGAATGTACACTACAACACTCTGAGCACAGGTATCAACTACTATTGGTTGAATTATATTGGCAATGTCTTTAAAAGACGTGGTACATAGAGATCACTGCATAGTATGAGAACTGATGAATGAGAATGCACCCCCCAACAACAACAACAACAAAAAACAATGTAATTTGACTAACCTACCGAGTCAGCCCTTTTCATCTTTGTACATGCAAATTCCAATATCATTCCAACATAAACTGATGAAGCTGGTAGACTACTCTGAATCTTTATTTTTATCTATTTCGGATTTAAACCCCACTTCTTTCCAAAAACTTTTGTGATTGCTTAAAAATTTCAAAACACGTTATGCAATCGCAGTCGACATTCAAATGTTCATGTAAGAAAGAGAATAAACAGTTCTTCTATCTTCGTATCCAAGCAAAACAAGAAATGGCTTTCAACTCAAAAGAGGCTTGGAAGAAAAAGCTCTGGAAGTTATAGCTGAAACAAAGTAGAATAGCTATATCAACACCTTTCTAAAGGATTTTAAAGCCTGAATACACTATTTATGTTGGACAGGAAAGGCTCCTTATAGTTCCTTAAAGTCTTAAAATTGACTAATGAATATAAAGCAACACGATGTATTAGGTTTCTATTTTCGGTTTTAAGAAAAGGTGGCATGGATTAAGATGCAAAGGGCCTGGACTGCATTTAAAAGTAAATAAAGTATTACTTTGGCTATCTTGATAACAGACAAAGTATGTTCAACCACAGATAATTTTTACAAATTCATCTTAATTTTTGTTTTGTGTTTCCTTCCTAATAAAAATTTAGCACTAACCATCCTAACAACAACAATGACAACAAAAAAATGACACTATTTTAATTTGATTATGTGCCAGGTGCTATGCTAAATGATTTGCATGCATTTCATCTTCACCCAAACCTACGGGATGGGTAGTATTTGGTAATTTTTGAATTTACCTTCATTAAGCACAATTAATGTATTACACTAGATTTGCAATATGGGTACTCCCAAAACCTGAGCTAAAATAAGAACAAAGCTATTAAGAATCAGTACATGAATGAGATTAATTAATGAGATGTCTATAGAAATAATTACCACAGAAGATGTTTCATAAATTTGACTAAACAGAATGAGCTATGTCTACTCCTAAACCAAGGTGACTAAGAATTTATCTTGACACTCCTCCACCCCCAATTTATTTTAATTTCATAATTTTTAATCAATCTTCTGTTGTAATCTAGACTTTGCTATTGCAAAAAGAATAAGTCTATCCGTCAGCTTCAACATCTGGTCTACCCAGGAGCTTTATTCCCCGTTACAAATGCATAAATTGACATCTGGTCCTAGTTGGTTGGTTATTAGGAACTAACGCTTTATCAAATCTGACAAAATCAAGTTCTGAGGCCCTAAATCAAGAATACTAGGTCCGAGACCATGGCGGTTGTAACCCCACACTCTGGGGTCTTGCTGGAGGAGTCAACAAATTTCTCTGATATCTCTTTATTCTTTCTTTATCTTCCTATCTTCCAGTTTAAGACAATGTGAATTAAAGCCAGTAAACCTTTATAACAAAATGTTCGTATATGCAACAGTAAAAACTATCTAGTCCCTTCTAGAATCTACAGACCAATCAAATTTCAAAACATAAACATTTGGGGGGACAAGTTACCTTTATTTTTTCTTTGCCAAGTCAGGGTTATTAAAATCTAATCTATTCATAAAAGAGAATATTTACAGGGGGCAAAAGAGGAAAAACAATCTCATAATAGTAAATTTTTTTTTTTTATGAAGTGAATTTAGCTTTAAGGAAAACCCACTGGAGAGTGTTTATTTTTCTCACCTCAACAAAATTAACTGATCTAATTTAGCGACTTCATGAGCAAACTGGGACAAAGAAGAGTTGATCACTTTGCCTAAGACCACGCAGCATTACCTCAAACCTCGGTGCACTGCAATTTTCATCACACAGATCTGACTCTAAATCTTGTTCCACAGGAAAAGCTAAAATCCTGCTACAATGGCAAGCCTTATATTTTTTTCCCCTTATCGCGACGCCACCGTCACCACTGGGTTTGGTTTACAGTCTACACATATTTATGCTGAAATATTATCTTTTGGCGTTATTTCTGGCAGCGGTAGCGTGAAAAGATCAAAGTCCAATGAACAAGTGAGGTTTTGATAAACCACACAACCTCCAGAGGATCTAATGCACCCACAGCCACCCCCATAAATCAAATCTCCTCACTTTTTCCTGGCGCGACAATCCTGTGTTCCACTGATTTCAAAAACTAGCCCATAAGAGGTCCAGTCATAAAGATAACTTTTGATTTCCCATTCACAATATACCAGAGACAAGGAGCGGAAGGGTTTTGCTTTGTTTTTGGAACGATGAGAATCTAGCTATTTAGTCAAGACCACTTCTTAGAAGTGGTGGGACTTCAAATGTGTTTTGGGAAAAGGAAGGCATCGTGAACACACGAATTTGAAATCCACTCAAAAGTAAATGAGTAGAAAAGAAGTAAATGAGACCTCTGCATTCCACTCAATTATTTTAAACTATAGGACTATCAAAGAGATATTTTTTTCATCCTTTAATTCCTTCTCTGCATAGCTGTCTCCTCTTTCTCTGTGAAATTTAGTTTGCTTCGGCATATGCTCATAAGACAAGAACTCGACAGCACACTGGTAATATTTAGGACAGGCGAGGACTTCACTGAAGACACTATAAAGGCCAGTAAAACTTCCTTTTTCTGGTTCTCATTAGACAGCTCACAGAGAATGACCTTGTCCTTTGCAATGTCAAGCCCTGTGGTCTCAGGCTGCTTTTTCTGGTTTTAGATCTCTGTCTACCCTCCCTTTGTCCTGAAACATTTTTCCAACTACACAGAAATGACTTTCCTGTTGACATCTCAAAGGTCACTCTACAGAAGCTAAAGTTAGATTAAGCCATCCTTCGAGTATCATTATGGGATACTCATTTATCCCCATGGTCACCAATTTCGGAGAATCGGTGGGCTCTCAAAGCTTAAAAAAAGTTCTTGCCACAATTTGGGAGAAAATGATTCATAGTCAATTATTAATCTATCATATGCTGATAGGTTAATGACAACTTGCAATTATTATTACTGAACAAAGTAACCTCGTTTCTCCACTTGTTGAAGCATAACTACTGTATTTTCTCTCCTAGTGCTAACTTGTTTCGGTTCTGTGAACTTCGCTAGGGTATATCGATTATCACTTACCATTAATAAGCAGAGAGCTATCGGATCCTGGATATGAATAGTTTAGACGACCTGAAGGTAAAAGAAGGCCGTTACTAAATTTATTTTTTTCATGGATGGTTTCCGCGTATTCAATAACAAAACTGAACTGTTTTCGTAGGTAAGGTATTTAAAAAGCTCTAT
>NW_011889184.1:290597-294845 GCF_000151845.1 Pteropus vampyrus | reverse complement strand
GGGTTTGGTTTACAGTCTACACATATTTATGCTGAAATATTATCTTTTGGCGTTATTTCTGGCAGCGGTAGCGTGAAAAGATCAAAGTCCAATGAACAAGTGAGGTTTTGATAAACCACACAACCTCCAGAGGATCTAATGCACCCACAGCCACCCCCATAAATCAAATCTCCTCACTTTTTCCTGGCGCGACAATCCTGTGTTCCACTGATTTCAAAAACTAGCCCATAAGAGGTCCAGTCATAAAGATAACTTTTGATTTCCCATTCACAATATACCAGAGACAAGGAGCGGAAGGGTTTTGCTTTGTTTTTGGAACGATGAGAATCTAGCTATTTAGTCAAGACCACTTCTTAGAAGTGGTGGGACTTCAAATGTGTTTTGGGAAAAGGAAGGCATCGTGAACACACGAATTTGAAATCCACTCAAAAGTAAATGAGTAGAAAAGAAGTAAATGAGACCTCTGCATTCCACTCAATTATTTTAAACTATAGGACTATCAAAGAGATATTTTTTTCATCCTTTAATTCCTTCTCTGCATAGCTGTCTCCTCTTTCTCTGTGAAATTTAGTTTGCTTCGGCATATGCTCATAAGACAAGAACTCGACAGCACACTGGTAATATTTAGGACAGGCGAGGACTTCACTGAAGACACTATAAAGGCCAGTAAAACTTCCTTTTTCTGGTTCTCATTAGACAGCTCACAGAGAATGACCTTGTCCTTTGCAATGTCAAGCCCTGTGGTCTCAGGCTGCTTTTTCTGGTTTTAGATCTCTGTCTACCCTCCCTTTGTCCTGAAACATTTTTCCAACTACACAGAAATGACTTTCCTGTTGACATCTCAAAGGTCACTCTACAGAAGCTAAAGTTAGATTAAGCCATCCTTCGAGTATCATTATGGGATACTCATTTATCCCCATGGTCACCAATTTCGGAGAATCGGTGGGCTCTCAAAGCTTAAAAAAAGTTCTTGCCACAATTTGGGAGAAAATGATTCATAGTCAATTATTAATCTATCATATGCTGATAGGTTAATGACAACTTGCAATTATTATTACTGAACAAAGTAACCTCGTTTCTCCACTTGTTGAAGCATAACTACTGTATTTTCTCTCCTAGTGCTAACTTGTTTCGGTTCTGTGAACTTCGCTAGGGTATATCGATTATCACTTACCATTAATAAGCAGAGAGCTATCGGATCCTGGATATGAATAGTTTAGACGACCTGAAGGTAAAAGAAGGCCGTTACTAAATTTATTTTTTTCATGGATGGTTTCCGCGTATTCAATAACAAAACTGAACTGTTTTCGTAGGTAAGGTATTTAAAAAGCTCTATCATGGGACAAAACTTTGTCGTGCTAGTGAACACAATGAGTCAGAGGACATATCAATCAGCATATTCACAAACATTCAAAAAATTGACAGTTTGAAAGTGGGAAAATAAAATTTCCCTCATATTGAACTATTCGCTCATTCTAATTTCCAAGTCCTTATCCAAAGTAATTTTCTTTAGACCATCATGTTCTAATACTAACTCATAATAACAATTTTCACATTTTTTTTTTTACTCCGTACATGTGATAAAATTTTTTTCGTGTGTAGTTTTTTTTTTTTTAGGAGTATGTAATTAGCAGCGATATTTTTCTATATGATTTAGAACAGAATTGCCAGGCTTATGTCTACACGTACAAACACGCTAAAGGGTTTAAATTTGCATTTGGGTGAATTAGCACAGACAAACAGATCATTGTACTTACGCATGCCAGAAAATATCAAAACATATAGCAAAATGCCCAGAGCGTAGCAGGCACTCAATAAACGCCGGGTTAGTTTCCTTTGAATTTTTAAGTGGTTCAAAATCTCATTTTGAACCTAAAACAGGCACCCGCGATGCCCACCAAAAAAGAATTTGTGAAGGTACTAAAATTTTTGGAGGATGCAACACCTTCTGAAAGCTGGTAACCACAAATGAAGGGGGGAAATGGCACTGGGATTTCTCCATTTAGAAGGCGTGCCATTTCCGTTTGGGAAGAATTTATGTAAATTGAGGTATCTAGACAACAAATTCTTACTGAACGCACACCATGCTCACCTAAGGAACGGTTAGGGGAACTGGACTGTTAGTTATCTATCATAGTCCAGCACTGTATAAATCAGGGTTGTGTGAGAATTTAAAATTGACTCAGAATTACTAACATCCCATTAGGAAACAGTGGTCTAAGCCCCGATCCCACTGAACCAACTACAGTAGACTCTCCAAGGCTATGCTGATAGGTTAGCAGAGGTTCTCGAACGCCTTGAGGCTGGCAAAAGCCTTGCAAGATGCCAGGTGAGACTCCACGTAGCTCCACTGAGTACTCTGGGAACCAGAGCTAACACGTGGTCCTATCAATCCGATAGCTACAGACTGACGACTCTAGAAAGGCCTCGACTACCGTTCAATCCCTCAAAATCCCGCTTCTTTGAAACAGTCTCCACAGAAATGAACTCATGCCATGAAAAGAGACATTATTCTCTATTGCTAATAGCTTTAACTAATCCAAATCCAAAACCTGGAGTCTGATATGAAACAAAGTCTTAATCTCATGATTTTCCTACAATTTAACGTCAAATACAGGATTGGTTTTATTTTTATTAACTAGTCACCTTAAAATTTCAGCTGGTTCCTATTTAGGGAGTGGAGGTAGGAATGGAGATGGGGAAGGAGGGGTAAAAAAATAACTTTTTAATTTTGATTTCTTCCTAAACATTGGCTTCATTATTTCATGCTAATGCACACAGCCAAGTGTCCAAATCTACTGAATTCTGTCCGAACTGCTTTAACGACAAGCCCTGATCGTATGACCTGTCACAAGTGTATTTATTTATTTTTTTTTTAAAGCATAGACCTCAGATGCTGGAACAAGAACATGACTTTAACTGTGAAAAACCTAGGAGGGGTCGAGTACTTTCTCTGAATCACTTAACTTAAAGTAGCAGCTGATTTTCTGTAATGGAACGTAGCATACATTTTATGACTGTAAAACTCCCTAGTAAGTTAAGTAACAGAGCCCTCACACATACCATTTCTATTTGTCATAAAACATTTTTTAAAAAGATGATGTAAGTCAATACAGAAACAAAAATTTTAACTATATTAACTGAAGTCAAGAGGAAACTTTTTTTTTTTTTAAATACATCTTCATATAGTCTAATAATTTTAATGCTAACATTCCTGTTGAAATCATGGCTGTTTCACATGAACTATAGTCTCTCTTCTTTGATGCCAAAGACAGATGATTAACAATGAGAATTGAAAGACAAATTACCAAACGAGATGGCCCAGTTTAACCAGTTTAAATCAAGTTCCATCTCATCAGAAACTCATCTTTTAAGGAGAGAGAGAGAAGTATATTTCAATTTGACAGGCATAAAAGTGTCCCTTAATTCAGTTCTCAGTGTGCCTCTGAGAACACCTCTTAAAGAGGTCCCACCCCCACGCCCCCCAAGGTGACCTCCTCTGGCATTTTTTCTGCTCTTCAGACTCTTGAATACAGTAATTCTAGCCTTCAGCTAAGACAATAGGGCACTGAGGAATCGTTGGCGAGGTTCATGGTTTAACTCTGAAAACTGATACTTGTTTTTAATTTTCTGACCAGGTCTCATGAGCCCTGTCAAGCTAGAATCAATTTTGGCTTCTGAGTAGCACATACCTCTGTGACATTTTATGAAGCAGTCATGCATTCTACTTCAATTTTTTTTTTTTTACTTCAATTTTAAAATATAACTAGTGACATTAAAAAAAAAATCTTTTTTTTTTTTTTAACTTTCTGAATATATCCATAGCCTGTGTGCCCTATCCTTCCGTGAATTTTTTCTATAATTAAAATATCTGGTCATCCATTCATGACATCTATCTTAGATAACACGTATCACTTCCTTTGTGGAAATCTTCCAAAAGCCATGGGACTTTCAATTCTCCTCAGAGCCCTTCTCATTCTGCCTGTACCATCCCTCCTCCTTCCGCTCCTGCCCTAGTGTTCTGCTGCTCTGTGGATGCCAGCTTACACTGGCATTTCTGCATCTTCCATTCTGCAGCTAAAATACCCACAATCCCCTCCGTCATCTGAGATGGCGGCCCTCTTTCTTTCTTCCCCCTGGAGGGTATTTTTTGAATCTTTATGTCTTTTCCAGATTCGCCAATTTACAGGACACAGTTCCCAAAAAAGGAAACCCATCCCTCGCCTCCTCTTTCTTAGATAAACTCGC
>NW_011889184.1:277379-290547 GCF_000151845.1 Pteropus vampyrus | reverse complement strand
AAGTCTTAATCTCATGATTTTCCTACAATTTAACGTCAAATACAGGATTGGTTTTATTTTTATTAACTAGTCACCTTAAAATTTCAGCTGGTTCCTATTTAGGGAGTGGAGGTAGGAATGGAGATGGGGAAGGAGGGGTAAAAAAATAACTTTTTAATTTTGATTTCTTCCTAAACATTGGCTTCATTATTTCATGCTAATGCACACAGCCAAGTGTCCAAATCTACTGAATTCTGTCCGAACTGCTTTAACGACAAGCCCTGATCGTATGACCTGTCACAAGTGTATTTATTTATTTTTTTTTTAAAGCATAGACCTCAGATGCTGGAACAAGAACATGACTTTAACTGTGAAAAACCTAGGAGGGGTCGAGTACTTTCTCTGAATCACTTAACTTAAAGTAGCAGCTGATTTTCTGTAATGGAACGTAGCATACATTTTATGACTGTAAAACTCCCTAGTAAGTTAAGTAACAGAGCCCTCACACATACCATTTCTATTTGTCATAAAACATTTTTTAAAAAGATGATGTAAGTCAATACAGAAACAAAAATTTTAACTATATTAACTGAAGTCAAGAGGAAACTTTTTTTTTTTTTAAATACATCTTCATATAGTCTAATAATTTTAATGCTAACATTCCTGTTGAAATCATGGCTGTTTCACATGAACTATAGTCTCTCTTCTTTGATGCCAAAGACAGATGATTAACAATGAGAATTGAAAGACAAATTACCAAACGAGATGGCCCAGTTTAACCAGTTTAAATCAAGTTCCATCTCATCAGAAACTCATCTTTTAAGGAGAGAGAGAGAAGTATATTTCAATTTGACAGGCATAAAAGTGTCCCTTAATTCAGTTCTCAGTGTGCCTCTGAGAACACCTCTTAAAGAGGTCCCACCCCCACGCCCCCCAAGGTGACCTCCTCTGGCATTTTTTCTGCTCTTCAGACTCTTGAATACAGTAATTCTAGCCTTCAGCTAAGACAATAGGGCACTGAGGAATCGTTGGCGAGGTTCATGGTTTAACTCTGAAAACTGATACTTGTTTTTAATTTTCTGACCAGGTCTCATGAGCCCTGTCAAGCTAGAATCAATTTTGGCTTCTGAGTAGCACATACCTCTGTGACATTTTATGAAGCAGTCATGCATTCTACTTCAATTTTTTTTTTTTTACTTCAATTTTAAAATATAACTAGTGACATTAAAAAAAAAATCTTTTTTTTTTTTTTAACTTTCTGAATATATCCATAGCCTGTGTGCCCTATCCTTCCGTGAATTTTTTCTATAATTAAAATATCTGGTCATCCATTCATGACATCTATCTTAGATAACACGTATCACTTCCTTTGTGGAAATCTTCCAAAAGCCATGGGACTTTCAATTCTCCTCAGAGCCCTTCTCATTCTGCCTGTACCATCCCTCCTCCTTCCGCTCCTGCCCTAGTGTTCTGCTGCTCTGTGGATGCCAGCTTACACTGGCATTTCTGCATCTTCCATTCTGCAGCTAAAATACCCACAATCCCCTCCGTCATCTGAGATGGCGGCCCTCTTTCTTTCTTCCCCCTGGAGGGTATTTTTTGAATCTTTATGTCTTTTCCAGATTCGCCAATTTACAGGACACAGTTCCCAAAAAAGGAAACCCATCCCTCGCCTCCTCTTTCTTAGATAAACTCGCTGAATTTTATTTCTAGCTATGTTGCACACCTGGCTGACTTAGGTAACAATTTTGGCTACTGCCTAACTTTCTCTGTCTCTCTTACACGACAGCCCCTTTTAAGAACTAGAGGTTGTTGTTGTTGTTTGTTGTTTTACCTAGTACCTTGACTTTCCTGTTTGGGCACCAGATAAGCATTCAGTAAGTTCATTCCATTGAACTTAAAACACCGGCATTTTACAAACGAATAAAGTGAAGTAAAATAAAAATAACTGATCTATCTAAATATCGCTATAACCCAGTGTTTGTCGGTTTTGCTTTGTTGGTTTTTTTTTTTTTTTTTTTTTTGGATAACTCATCTATCTATAAACATAACCTTGGTTTTGGAACATTTAGAATCGAATTCCTCAAGAGAGGAGGAGGCCGTTAGGGTTTCAGGCGAGTGAATCTATTTGGTGGAGAAAATTCAATCTTTGAAGGCTCTTGGTATTGACGGTGTTATGAAGATGAAGAACTACTGCCTGATCAGCAGTCTTAATCTTAAGGGACACCATGACAGGAAAGAAATTGCCTCCAGAGGCCGGCCGTGGCCTTTGGAGCCAGAAGCCTGGCATACATCATGCAGAAGGCATAGACTATATTTGGTGACATGACTCAACCTTGCCAAATATAGGCAACTAATACAGTGGGACTCTGGGGAACTACACTACCAAATTCTACAGCCCAGAAAAAAGCCACACTCCAACTAGGCAATTCTATGCTAGGCATTTGCAAGTTGGAGAGAACCAATATTTACCAACCCAACTAAGAAATGCTGGGGGAGGAGGTGCTCAAAAGGAACAGAATGTACTATCGTATTCTTTTAAGACACTAAGTAAAATAACTTAGTCAATGAGATGAAAGGACAAAAGACTAGAAAGAAATACTCTAATATATTAGCAGTATATGTATGTATTACTTTCAAAATTAGATAAAAAGATAAAAGTTGCTTTCTAAAAAGTAACCCAGGTATTATTGCTACTGATAATTCTCCAGGAAATAATACAATCAATGTTGCCATTGCAAACACACAAATGCCAAAAAATATCAGGTGCCCTATGGTGCTATTAGATTTCATGCTGTGACCTTCCCTTTTTCAGTCACGCCAGCATTGTTGGTGACATGCTATAGGCCAAGGAATGGCAATAGGTGATAACTTGATAACTCCACATGGCTTTCCAAAATATAGCCGTGCGGTCCTATAAAGTGATAAGTAGTATGAAATTAGTTCCTTTATTGACTCACACTGTAACAACTTAGATACTCCAAGGAAAAAGAGGGGTCTTCAGTGGACATCATTAAAAATTTCTAATAGGAAAAGGATAAGTATGGGCTTAAGCCCATTTCTAAGGTAGATCAAAGATTTACACACACGACACACGCGTATTTACACATCCACATGCATTTGCTGTTGTCGTCCAACTAGAAGTGCTCCTAACACCTCTGCTCCTGCTAATTTTATTTAGTTCATATCTACATATGTCAAAGCCATTCCGCCATCATTTTTTCAAGGAGCAGCACCACCCACCTTTCCGCTAGGTGGCACTGTGGAGACCTAGACGATGCATAGCGAAACTCAAGAAACGCATAATAAATTCAGTTTTTGAATACCAACTTTATGCTGATACAGACGCAGAACACATATCAATATGAACTAATAAAAATGTGTTCCATACATTCTGCCACTGAATGATATAAAGAGAACTATTTTTAATAATTGATTCTATTGATCTAAGAATAATTCCCCAAGCCAAACTCTATAATCTTCTTCTACCTCCTGACCTATCTGTGATACAGCGACTTCCAGTGAAGACGTCTGCATGCACTATCACGGAGAAGGAACTGGTGGGACTGACATGAACCAGAGAGTCTTGTCCCCCTTCCCGAAAAGCCATTTAAATGAATAAACAGAGCGTTTAGGCCAAACGAAACCGTCTCTGGGACAGAACTGGCTTTCAGTTTAAAAGCCGGGCCTTATAAAAACACATGAATCCAGGTAGCTTCTCTCTTAGGCCTCACCTCCCATGGGATGTCTTCCCTACATCAAGCCACGTGCTCCAAAGAACACACCTGACACTTATCACACTGTACTGAAATTACCTATTTTTCAACCAGCTCTTGCTCCAGGACAATCAGATCTTCGAGGACAGATTTTGGGGTCTTACATCCCAGAGCTTGGAGCAGGGAGGGGTGCTCAATATAATCGCTGTTGAACGGACAAATGAGGCAAAGCCAGCGACTGGTAGCGTCTCTGCCATGGAGCAGGCAGTGACAAGGGTAGGGAGTCAGGCCAATGCCATCTGCGACCTACGTCAAATTACTTAGCTTCTTTGAACCTCAGTAAAACAGGGAAATTTCCATTTACTTCACAAGGCTGTTATGAGAAATTCATGAGACAATTTTTGCAGAATGTCCAGAAAAATCCCCGGTATAGAGTAGGTGCTCAATTAATATCAATTCCTTTTCCCTTCTCCGACTATAAGGCAGAGATAACCAACGATTTTCCACTTGTGAGAGAGATAAAGAGGAAGAATTCCTTTTAGCCAAATAAGACCCAAACTGGAACCTTGGAGAAGGGAGTGGCCATCTGGGGGATTTTCAAGCTTCAGAGAAATGAGAGTTTGCTAGTGTTCTTGATTACAAACAGGGATATAATTCTTCTCTGGGGGAGAGAAGAGAAAAAAAACCTAACTCCTTACTTTTATAATAGTCTACAAAGCAGCAAGAGTATTTTAGGAGATGAACACTTTGAAAATTCAACTTAAAATTGTTCCTTTTAAAAAAGCCTGGAAGGATCTTCTTTTTATACCAAAAGCTCGAATTTAATTTTTCAGTTGTGATATGATAGATAAAAAGCAGGCTGTAATAGTAGGACAAGAAAATGACATTTATCTATAAGATAAAGTCAGTGGGACAGGTTCCTACAGATGGTGGGAGGTTTCATATAAAAGAAGGATTGCTTAGGCTATGACCCAGGGCAGGTGCGCAGTTGCGAGATCTCAAAGCATCTTCGAACTTCGGGCAGAAGGGAATGTCTAAAAGAGAAACTAGCAAAGAGCTGACCTAATTAAGGAATTCAAAAGATTCCTACTGCCAGTAAACCTAACAACAAACCGGCAAGCGGGGAGGCTATTTTTATCCCTGCCCGAGGACTTGTGACTCTGGATGCTGCATTTAGAGGACACAGCAACAAGATAACTTGCCTTAAGAGGATGTTATGATACCAGTGATTAATGGTGATTTTTTAAGCTTTAAAAAAACTAGGTATTGTTTTTGTCTAAATGAAACCAGCCAAAGCCAGTTTAAAAATAATAATAATAATATAACTGCAAGAAAAATAGAAGATCAGCCAATAGGTAGTAGAAATGCTTTAAGTCATCTAGGAAAAAAGCCAAGGCAGTGAATTAAAACTCTCCTACCTTGAAAAAAGGTTGATTAAAAGCAGCATGTTTCAAGAGGCACGTTTTAAAAGAACCGGTGAATAAACATCTAGAATTGTAAAACTGGTCTCAAGGTAAAAATGATCTTGAGAAATGGCTCTCTGACTGACATGAACATAAAAGATCAAGACAAACTCATGAACCTTCTAGGGACCGTAAGCTAAGTTGTTTGCAAATGATTAAGAACTTTAGAGAGAACAGAAATAAGCCGCTCTTAAAACTGGGTTCTCAAGTCCAAACCCCAAAAGGCAATCTGCAAAGTCACTAGCTGGCTTTCTATGCACATACCGATCATCTCCTCTAATCACTTATTTCAGATACATGCTGTGACTCTACGGAACTTTAGCGAAGAACGCGCTGAAATTTCATACCTGATCTGATTTCACCATCAGTTATTTCTCAGAAGGTCCAGTTCCTATTTTCTTCATTGAGACTCAAGGTGCTGAGTCTTCCTCTCATTTGTTAGCTCTCAAAACTAAATAATTAACAGGCTGCTCAAAGATATTTTTTTAATTATTTGGAGAAGAAGCTGTATGAGGCCAGGGGTCTTCGTGTTTTATTCCCTGATATATATCAACAGCCTAAAATAGTGCCTGGCACAGAGTAGATGGCCTGATAGGTAACTGTCGTGTAAATGGCCTTCCACAGCGTTAGACTTCACATATACACCGGAAGTGAAGGCGGGGTGGAGGCTGGGTGGGGAGGAAGAGCAATGTATCTGAATCACCTCGGCAACACACGTGCTTAAGGCTCATGACAGACCCGGTGAATCAGAATTGGGGACAAGAGTAAGCCAGCTTGGAAAAGTTTCCTTGGTGATTCTATTTTGACCTCCAGCCCCAGTAAGGCGCTGTCTATAAGACACCAGCCCGTGTGAGATCTGAACCTTCTACGAAAGAGGATGATAAAATACAGATCTAAAATTCTGTACCTCATCTCCCAAACAGAAATTAAGAAACTTTAATGCCTATTCTGTCTAAAGCACACCAAGACAAAAAGGTTTAAGATTCTTTTATGCTTGTTTTCCTCTGAAAAGCTAGACAATAAAATACCTAAGCTATTGAACCAGAAGCCTGAGGCTGTGTGTTCCTATCTTGATCTGCTAGGTACCAGTTAGCTGATCGACTCTATAGAAACTGTTGCAGCTCTCTGAACTTGGACTTCTTCAGGTGTAAAACTCATGTCAAAGGTTATTGTAAGGATCTAGTGATAACTCTCAGACGGGGCATAGAATAAAAGTCAGAAGTGCGTGCCCCTTCACTTGGAACTGCTTCTTTTACAGAATATCCCGGTCTGCCTCAAAAAGGAAAAGTAAAGACCGGCATCAAATGTGTCTTTTGCTCTACACTACTGCCTGGTACCTGGAATATACCCAAATGTGTACAGAACTGGGACACAAACGGAAGCTAAGGCGTAAGACACTTGCACAAACCATGTGGCTTAAAGAAGGCTAGCTCCCCCTCCTCACAAGGGCACAGCGTTGCCCAACCCCGGGGTGCACCCCTTCACCATAAGGCTCTGCCTGCCCCCTGGCATTGGGCAAGATGTCTCCTAAAGAGTACTTCTGGTCCTTCTTCAAAGGGCAAAAAGACGGCTTCAGACGTCAGAGACAAAATTTCAAAATGCTATTTGGTGGAAATAATCTAGGATGGGGTTAAGTGACTCCTCGCTCCTCTGTCCCTTCATCCCGCCCCCGCCACTATTTCCTCTATTAAATGCCTTTTTATGTTACGTTCTCCTTGGTCATGGGGACCGTGCTATCCATAGGAGGTTCAAGCACAACAATTAGAGAAGTTCTCTAGAGCAGTGTTTCATAACCTTTTGTAATTATTAAGACCTACTACTTTGACATCAATATTTCAGAGAAGCTCCCGTCATGATAACAACTGAAGCCCCCAACCCCCACTCCAGTGAAATCTATAAGTAAAACAACGACTATGACAAAACCTGGATAATAAAAGGCAACACCTTTGAATGTACTTTAATTGCATTACATCAGCAACCACGTGCTTTGGGAGGATAATCGTGCGTACACAAATGACGTATCTATTACCTAACTGGAACGCTTGGTCCTAATGGGTTCATAGACCCCATCAAACCATTCCCACGGCTGAAGAGGCCCGTGGTCCAAGCACCGAAAACAGAAACGTTTCACGAGGCTAAGTTTAAACAACTGCTTCCTAAACATAATATTTTTTAGGCCTATCTCAAATAGAAAAGAGGCAAAGCCTTCGCTCGGCTGACTTGATGTGATTGATTTTTTTGGTTAGATTCCTTTTAAAAGCTATTCAATATTAAATCCTGTTCCACCTAGATTTGCATGAAATTCATACGCTACTTTCAGTCATTAAACTATCATAACCTTCAACTTTGTCACTTAGGAAGCGCATGCCAGAAAGACTATGGAACTGTTGACGGTCATTAAAGGTCATGAAGTTCAAGCCCTCCGTTTACAGGTGAGGAAAGCTAGACCTAGAGAGAAGTGACTGACTCAAGGCCACATGACTGTTAACAGCAGAGCCAGGTCTGAACACAATCCTAACTGTTTCTCTTTTTATTTATTACAATTTGGGAAAGTCTGTTATGACCTAATGACTTCTAATCATTGACAATAAAGAGATCAAGTGGCTGATTTAAGACTTAATTCACCATGCCAGACATTTATTATTTGGAATATTATAGGCAGAAGTTTTATTTATTTAGTTAGTTTTTTCTCTCCTTCAATTAATTATGGCTGCTCTTCAGAATTCAGATTTGCACTTTATTGTTGGTGTTTCGAGAAATAAAAAAGGATCCTCTAATTGGCTGATTCTTCCTTCTTTTCCCTATGTATCAGACCAACTGGCCTCCAAAGAGATTACGGACGGCTTTCCCTTCAGAGTTCCCTAATGTTCTTCAATGACTGGTTACCAGGTAATACCCAGAACAAAACAAAGCCTTGCTTTCAGAATGCAGTGTACCGGTGTGGGATAAATTCAGAATCAGTCAAGTAGACAAAATAATAAAGCCCATCTCGATATGTGATTCAAAAAGATGTAACAGGTTTAAAACTAGTTAAAAAGTATTCCTTTTGCAAATTTTTACTGTTGAACAGCAACAAAGTCACTGAGCTTTCTCGCTTTTCTTTCAACTGCCTAGTGAGGACAGAGGCAACTGGAGGGGAAAAAATAAGGAGCAGTGAGCAGAGAAATTCACAAATCAGGCGTGGACAGATGATCAGCGAATCAACTGCGTGCAATATTCTGGTACAAACTCCATGTGTACCAGGAAGAAATAATTTTGTGGCACAACTGAGCGACTGTTCCATCCTTCCCGCTGCTAAATTGAAAGCAAAGAGGATCTTGGATGTTTTTATGACAGCTCTGCATCAGGTGACACAGCTTCCCCTCCCTCAAAGTCAGCAAATAACATATTCCAGGATTATAGAACAGGATCAAGGAAAGTCTTAAGATCTTCATGACAGCTCGGTAGTGTATTACCCCATAATCAAAAGGGCTTTCATTATGCAGATATTAGTCTACAGGGCTGTTTTAGGAGCTGTCAGGAAATGAGACAGCAAGTCACCTCTCTACAGAAATTATAACATAGAAGGAAAAGACAGAAAAATCATAAGTGACACTATCAAAAGGCATACACTACACTATTATTAATTTGGATATGGAGCATGAACAAAATGGATCTCTCTCAATGACCCGGACCGCCTTCTACTTTTGATCCTGCAGGAAGTCCCTAATATTTAACACTGACAAACTGTTGACAAAGTCTGAAAACCGTACTACTTAAATGCTACTCGGATTTCATTTCTCAATGGAAAATAATATTATTACTATCCTTCCAAATGGTAATACGTATACTTATTAAGTTAGACGCAATACTTAATGTAAAATGTAAAACATTACAGAAAAGGACTTGTAAATTTGCGACCTGGTAGCTGCCTGTCTTCTGATTCGTTATTTCTAAGTGTTAACTGTCACATATAGTTCATTTCATTACCAATCACTGCCCTGAATGTGTATCGATCAAAATTAAGTCGCAACAGCCATAAAATGTTAACCTTAATACAATTGTTAAAAAAAAAAAAAAAGGATCTTTAAACTTTCTCATAACATAATACGCTTACTGCCACTTTCTCCCCTGACCTCCTTTACCCTTACCTGTCACCCAGGTAAAATCAGAGTTGCAACAATGTTTTAAGATGACCATTCAATTATCACGGTCTCAAAATAAGACTCTGTGTGCTCAGCGTTCAGGATTAAGATCAAGGGACAGCTTAAGTAATCGTAGACCTACATCATGGACGACATAATACAAATTCCCCCTTTGTGACAACTGCTTACATGATTTTCAGAACAAATAAAAATAAGAGTCAATATTCTACCACAAACACGTGGAGAGTAAAAGGCAGAGGATCGCTACTTCCTGCTTCCCAGGACGTGGGATGTAAATAAACTGGACCAGATGAGGGTCTGGACAAGGCACGAGAACATTCAGCGTGAGCCAAGTTGGTTTCAGTTCAGAAGCGAGGAAAGACTTCAGTCCAATACTGTGAGCATGGACGTAGATCACATTTGGTTCTCCCAGGCATCTCCCTTTCCCCTTCTCCCCTTAAAAAAACCAAACCAAACAAACAAACAAAACCAACAGCAACAGCAACCCCCAATCTGAAAAAGTGTAATCACACTGTTCCAAATGCTCGCTGGCGTCAACTCTGCCTACCCAGTACTGAGGAATCCAACGAATCCTGATCAACAGTAAGCCAGGAAGGAAAGAGCGGTTCAAAATTCAGAATACACCTTGTCCCAGTGATACAAAGAACGCCATGCCCTCTTCTTCCTCGCAAAGGAAGTTACCTCAACACAGAAGCCCAGGTCCCATCCTGCCGCACAGCTAAGCCAAGCCAGAGAGAAAGACTGTTTGGGATGTTCCATTTCGGCGGCCAGGAAGGGAACGTGCGGGAGGGGAGAAAACCACATCCTTTACCAGCAGCCACTCACAAAGTTCCTCGTAGCCGCGTTTAAACTCTGCTCTGTATTCTTTGCTATGTACCTTACCCTATTACTCATAAGGCTTCTAGAAGTAGGGCAATTTTCTACTCCTCTGAGACCTTGGCCGCTCCCCTGCTATGCTGCGTTGGACCACTTGGTATCATCCAAACAGAGCGAGCAAGAACCAGGCCAGTTCAGGAAGGCTCCAGTCTGGGTCCCGGGGCAGCTGCCCCGCTGATTCTGAATCTTCAAGACTTGTAATATTTAAAGATCTGCGCAATTTGCCAGACATTTGACATCGAGTAATGGTAATTGACTTGGAAGGGGATATTTGATTAGGAATCCAAGTAAAATTAGCTGGTTTGCATTATCCATTTCTCCTACATGGCACTTGGTATCAATGCTCCATTAAATGTCCCCTAAAGGAAGATGACCTTCTCGGCCTTTGAAAAAGTGACAGTGTGGAGGGCAGAGTAGTTCATAGTAGTCTTTTCTCAAATCACCACAGGCAAGTGATTTAACTAGAAAAAGGTTAAATACTGTAAGAAATGATACCCACCACCAACCACCATTTGAAATAAATCATTAAAAAAAATTATAGCAACAACTTATTTTAGTAAGATTGCCTTTTGCTTTTGAAAATTTTATGTACTCCGAATTCAAATTCACAACTCAGTGATGAAAAATTTCGCCTTATTTTCAGCAACTCCCATAGGTTTCTAGCATTATCTCAGTCCACATAAAGTCGGCATGTACTATCTATTCGAAAACATCTGTATCAGTACGCAACATCTGTTCTTTAAAATAGAGTTACGTGACTGCAATTTGGAATATAGGAATATTAAGAGAATAGCGTATCAAAGAGAAATTGAAGGTTTCCTGGTAATTATTTACGGTATCTTTTTTAAGTAGCACTAACTTCATTCTCCTACTGTAAAGATACAGAATTTAAATAACTATCCCAACAGTCACACTTACAGTGACATAAAAGAATCTTACATAAAATTAATGAAACGGGCTTTGTGTGCTAAACTTTCAATGGAGTTTCATGACTTTCTTCTAGAGAGATTATTATAAATTGTTTTGCTTAGCAACAAAGGAAGGCACAGATGCAGTCATTACTCATTTATGTATTTGGTTCAAACAAACCCACAGCAATGAAAAATGGGGAGGGGAGGGCCCCCAAATTTAATGTGTAAATAAATAAATAAAACAACATCAAAAGTGTGTTTAAATGCAAGGTCACGATACCTTTGGCAGTCAGGAATTAAATGCGTAGCATTTTTTAAGTAGATCCGACTCTTAAATTCTTATTAAATGAATGCATGAAGCAAGAGAGGCAGTCGTGTCTACCTGTGTCGCACGCTCCCGTTACTCACTCTACATATGCAATGGGCCTCTTGGGCACCCTGGGGATGTATAAAAGGTTGGCACTTTAAACGAATCACATTTCTCAATGCAATCATTACATCTTAGGTTCGAATTAAGTATTTAATATGTCTGACACTCAGAGGGATCAGGGTGGATGTGCTGAGTCCTCCCTTCCAAAAATCGAAAGCATGATACACTCTAAAACAATTTGAAGAGAAAAAGATTCCAATTTCACAATATTCTGGGGGAAAGTAAGATGATAGTCTGACTCATAATTTCGTTAATTAATAGGTGAAGAACAACTATCATGGTTTGACGATGTATAGATTGCTTCTGCTCTCTTAGTAACCTTGCAGTCTCACTTGGCTTTCTAGTGAAATGAAGCAAATTCGATGTTAAATTATTTTCCAATATATAGGATATAAAATAGTCAACCACTATTACAAAATCGTTGATTGTTCTACTCCATCCACACCTGATAATTTGCACACGCTGTTTTTTATCTCTTTATTCCAGTACTGTCGCCCTCCATTCCCATTCCACCGGTTTGTATCTATGTTCCTTCATTCCCTCCGTACATGGGGAAGAGTAAAAGGTTCCTTAATTTTCAAAGGGCTCTCCTACTATGCACTGAGTATAACACCACTTCGTGAATCTTTATTTCACTATGTTTCAGAAGGCTGGCAACAGATGTACTCCATGTGGTTTTAATCTAGTTCACGCTGCTCCATTTCGAAACGGTAAGTACCAATTTCAATCACAGGCAAGAAAAATACAAATAACGGTAAGATACAATATTCTCCAAATAATCATCTGAGCATCTACACTAGTAAAAGATTTTTCTGTCCGGGTGAAGAAAATAGTTGATAAGCCTAATAATGGAGCGAGGCGTAAGCTGCCACCTGGGAGATCAAAATTCAAAATCGGTCTGTAGCTCGGGCTCTTAGTTTATGAGACTGGGTATGCAGGAAAGAAAATGAAATTGATCTCTGGGGAAAGGCTTCTGCGGACTGTCACTGGCTTTGGTTATAGAGAAGGCAATACATAGTTTTGCAGATAAAAATAACATACAGACAGCTGATCAGAGAAATGACATGGAGATAATGACACGGACCGCTTGCCTCCCCCAAAGATAAAACCTCTGTACGTGGAGAAAATATTAGCCTTAAAATTCTTAGAAAAACTATTTTTAAATAAACTGTAAAAAAAAAAAACAACCTAATATAAATTATGAGATGAAGGCTAGCTACTCCTTTTGCACATTTGTTAAAATGTTAAAAACGAAATAGGTTTCCAATAAGCCAGCTGCAATCAATAACACATTCATAAAGAAACTCAAAAACTACATTTGAAGGTTCCTAGGCATATTAAGCATTTTGCCATCTGTTGATGGCAAAAATAAAATTTTAAAACCCACTACATTAAGGGAGATTTTCTTCTCCAAAAAGAAAAGGTAAATTTAGTTTTCCATATTTTTTTTTAATTTTGAGAAGTAATATGGCTATACCGATTCATTCAACTTGTAGTTCTTATATCAATTTTAGGCTTTATTATTTAAACACATACACACAAATTGCATTTCCATGAGAAATTGCAAATAAAAGATAAATATAAATGAGGTAGTTCTAATATATTTTATGAAAATGTTTTTAAGATAAAATGAACCCAAATAGAGAAT
>NW_011889184.1:276073-277329 GCF_000151845.1 Pteropus vampyrus | reverse complement strand
ATGAGAAATTGCAAATAAAAGATAAATATAAATGAGGTAGTTCTAATATATTTTATGAAAATGTTTTTAAGATAAAATGAACCCAAATAGAGAATTTGCCTTCATATGAGGGAAACTTTTTAAAACAAATCTGAATTCTTTTAATTGAATTTTTATATTTTTCTTTCTGAGAGGCATATTATTCTCTACTAGTCTCATAGAATTAATGACCATTTTGTTTTCCCTGTTTCTAAGAAATCAAGCACATGGAAAGGCTATTTATTTTCAAAATGATAGTCAGGTTTTATATACTTATTTTAAGAGGACGATGTGTTATTTTTTAAAAAGATATTCAACTTTTATTATCACCTCGAAACGAAATCTCGCAAAACTAGCAGAATCACTTAAAAGCAAGCATAGTTTTATGTCTAACTGCTATGCTGTATACCTGAAACTAATATAAAATAATACTAAATGTCATCTCTAATTGGAAAATAAAAATTAAAAAAGAAAAAAAAGAAAAAGTCATCTCCACTCCATGGATACCTATTTAAAAAAAAAGCGAGCAGAATGTTCCTTACAGCTATCTAAATCGGAAGAGAGTTTGACGAGAAATAGAGTATTACCCTGGGCAAAACTCCCTTTTGGTAGTCATAGACTACAGTGATATAAAGTTTAACACCTTGGTTAAAAAAGTATATATGTCAAATATAACCGTCATCTGGCATTTTAGGACCATGAACTCATCTGTGAATCCTTCATCGATCTTTGAAGGAAAAAATGCACCAAGTCCATTTAATATAGGTAAGTTGCGCTGGCACTTTAACTGGCTTTCTCATTTGATAAGCATGCAAACAGACTTAATACACGTTTCGTAATAATCAAGACCATTTATTGAGTGTCTCCTATGAACTAGGCAGTATGCTGGGTTTTACAGATACATCGTATCATTTAATCTTCACAAACTGTGGCGGCAGAATGGCAATGTAAATCCAGATCTGACCTTTCCATTCTGCCACACTTTCTCTTATGAGATCACAATTTTACATAATCTTTCAGTTCCCAGACTAGCCAATCAGATTTAATTTTCTCTGTCATCACACTTAACTTTTGGTTATCTCTGCAGAATCGGCATAAAGAATCTTAATTTAGGTAAAAATTAGTAAAAGGGAATTAAAAAGGGAATATTGAATAAAGGCAGAACTTTACCTAAAAAATTCAACAATGGGAGACAAGAAATAGACCTAAGAGAGATGTCCTGGCTGTATGTGACGAAC
>NW_011889184.1:271183-276023 GCF_000151845.1 Pteropus vampyrus | reverse complement strand
ATACTTATTTTAAGAGGACGATGTGTTATTTTTTAAAAAGATATTCAACTTTTATTATCACCTCGAAACGAAATCTCGCAAAACTAGCAGAATCACTTAAAAGCAAGCATAGTTTTATGTCTAACTGCTATGCTGTATACCTGAAACTAATATAAAATAATACTAAATGTCATCTCTAATTGGAAAATAAAAATTAAAAAAGAAAAAAAAGAAAAAGTCATCTCCACTCCATGGATACCTATTTAAAAAAAAAGCGAGCAGAATGTTCCTTACAGCTATCTAAATCGGAAGAGAGTTTGACGAGAAATAGAGTATTACCCTGGGCAAAACTCCCTTTTGGTAGTCATAGACTACAGTGATATAAAGTTTAACACCTTGGTTAAAAAAGTATATATGTCAAATATAACCGTCATCTGGCATTTTAGGACCATGAACTCATCTGTGAATCCTTCATCGATCTTTGAAGGAAAAAATGCACCAAGTCCATTTAATATAGGTAAGTTGCGCTGGCACTTTAACTGGCTTTCTCATTTCATAAGCATGCAAACAGACTTAATACACGTTTCGTAATAATCAAGACCATTTATTGAGTGTCTCCTATGAACTAGGCAGTATGCTGGGTTTTACAGATACATCGTATCATTTAATCTTCACAAACTGTGGCGGCAGAATGGCAATGTAAATCCAGATCTGACCTTTCCATTCTGCCACACTTTCTCTTATGAGATTACAATTTTACATAATCTTTCAGTTCCCAGACTAGCCAATCAGATTTAATTTTCTCTGTCATCACACTTAACTTTTGGTTATCTCTGCAGAATCGGCATAAAGAATCTTAATTTAGGTAAAAATTAGTAAGAGGGAATTAAAAAGGGAATATTGAATAAAGGCAGAACTTTACCTAAAAAATTCAACAATAGGAGACAAGAAATAGACCTAAGAGAGATGTCCTGGCTGTATGTGACGAACCAAGGAAAAGCTACTATTAATCCTATCACAGTAATGTGGGCAAGCTCTTCTACCTAACCTAAGTACTAGTTAGAAGCTTGCTTCTTAGAGCATCGCATAATAAATTGTTTCTATTTGCTGCTGTCTGTAAAGTGTTTTCTCTAGTAAAAGAATAGGTACTTATCATGAAAATGAGTTCTAATTATTTACCATCCCTAGTATCTAGTATAGAAGAGGCTCTCCCAAAAAAAAGTTGCTCGACACCAATACATTAAGAATAAATGAATTTCTTTTGGCTATTTTTTCTGCATTTTTAATTCTGAAATGATTACAGATTTACAGCAAGTTGCAAAAAGTGGTACAGAGAGATCTCACATATCCTTTATCCAGTGTCCCTACACGGTAACATCTCACGTAATTAGAGGACAAAAGCAGGAAACTGACATAGGTACCATCCACAGGCCTTATTCACATTTCTCCTTTACCTACTTTTTAAGGGTATACAGTTTTTCTGGTGCTAGAAAGGGCCTTAGACTCTCCTCATTTTTCGGATGAAACAACAAGAAGAAGAGTCAAGGAGGCTAAAGGACTATCCGAAGTCAGAGTGTTAAGAAGTGGCAAACGGGAAGCAGGTGCTCTCTGAGTGAGAGAGAGCTCACCTTTCCTCAGAAACAGCATGCATCCGATGAGTCGTCAGAATCCATCACAAAATCAGTAAAGACCTTCAAAATAATCTTATTTCAAGTTGCCTCATCAGATGGATGCATATTTTTTCATATATTATTTTTCATCTCTCCAGACTTCAAAAATGTTCCTCATTTTAAAATTTACCGTTGTTCATTTGTTGAGACATACTTAGTTTTGCTGCATCGGGGATATGATAAACCAAACTCAAAGGAAAACTAGGCCAGGCTGGTCACCAATTGAAACAACAGGCTGCCTCGCCACCTTTGACCCCAGTGCAAGCTGTGTCTGACACAAAGCAGGCTCATAAACACTGAATGAATGAACGAATGAACAAATGGACAAATGAACGAACAACTTAAGTGGGATGATTAAATACACCAAACACCTTAAATTAAAAAAAAAAAAAGTGCTTCCAAGTAAAATATAATTTTTATGCACAAAAATATTTTATGGAGTTGTTTTCACAAAATCAGAGTTGGAAGAGCCCTTAGAGAACATCTAGTCTGGTCATTCTTCACCGTGGCTACACATGAGCATCAACAGAGACATTAAAAAATAACTAGCTGAGCCCCACCCACACATGGGATTGGCCCAGGCATCTTTTATTTTTAAAGCTCCCCATTAGAAATCCCTTATTGTAAGGGTGATTCTAAATCCCTTCTTATAAAGATGAAGACATTGAGGCCTACTCAAATTCAAATGTCTTATTCAAGATAACACAGGTAGTTAGTAATAGAATCAAGACTAGAATCCAAGTAGGAAGAGCACTATTATTTTTCTTAACACAGGAAATATTTCGAGAACAAAACTACATTTGAACTTTGAAAGTGTCGGCCATCTTTTAAAATGTGAACTTGGCCAAAAATCTGTAAACATTTGAACTCTTCCTAATGTATAGTCACTGTCATGGGTGGAAAGACAGGTTTAAGGCACCGAGTAGTTTTTGCCTGAGACATATATATATAAAAAAAAAAAAAAAAAAAATGAGGGGTATGGTTCATGTCTTTCTAGTTAACTGCCAACCCTAAGCAATTAGTACTCTCCCAGTTCTCTTAATTAATATTGTGGTGGGCTTACAACAGATGTCTATCAAATATGTTTGATTTTTAAACAAAAAGAGGTACATGCATAAAATTGATGGAACTGACTATATGACAAAATATGAATCCATAATATTTGCCATATTGCTCACCAGGTTACATAGATAACACAAAATTTTAACTTTTATTAAAATCAAATAGTTACATTTTAAAAATTACCTTTAATCGAATCGTTTTCGGCTCTCATTATGTCAATGAGTGAACTCTCCAGGGAGTGCATGTCAAATGTCCTGGGGCGGTCCTGTAACACAAACAGCCACAGACCACTTTTAAAATAGCATTTAATTATAAAGGAAGACAATAAGCAGCCCGGATGGGACACGGATGAAGAAGTGGCAATTTTGCTCCCTCTCTGTATAAGGGACATTATCACTCCATTTTAAACACAAAACATCAAAACCACAAAAGTAAGTGCCCCGGGCTCGGCAAGGAGTGATCTGATTTCTAATAATAATTTCGATAATAACTAACAAAGGAAAAACAATGAAAACGATTTTATGTAGTTAAGAACATTCAATAAATATAAAATTAAACTTTGTAATCTTCCTCTGCTACTTAAGATCGCAGTACCATGGCGAAGCTTTCCAAGCTGGTTCCAGCAGTTCCGACTGATGTGGCATCTACACGTGCTATTCGCAAGAGTTATAGCTCCCTACAAGCCAAGGTTTGAAAAGAGTCATCAAATGTTTTCAAGACCGCTAAGTGGCACAGTATTCTTGATTTTGCTGCCATTAAAATGAGAAGAAAGGGCGTGGAGAACTCGGCTGCTCTAAAGCCTGGCTTAACGAGATGCATTTCAGGAGTGGGTGAGGAATTTGCACAACAACCCAGCTGCTCTGGCATTCTTCTGGATGAAAAGTGCTGGAGATAACTAAAATTAAAGTTCAGCTTGATAAGTGAAAAGCGGGATATGGAAGACGTTTTCTGCTTAAACACATTAACAGGAGGCAGTAATGCATGCTTCCGACCCATCTTACGAATAAGCGCGTTTACAGGGACCACCGCTAGAGCATTAGAAGAATTTCACAACCGTCTCTTCAGTGATATTTTTCTCTTGTATTATTTTTTGACTCAAAGCTTTGGCTTTTTAAAAAAAAATTCACCTTATTTTACCCCCTTTTAAAAAAAACTTTTGGGAATCTTTCCTTTCCTGGCTATCTTCTTAGGACCTCAAGGCTGGATGGAGCATGCCCTTCATTCAGAGTGTTTTTTGATCAACCTGCTATTTCTCCTCTGTTCTTCCATAATACTGCTCACCCCGTACTATTATTATACCTCCCTGAAGTAGGGGCCACGCCTCCCGACCCCACCCCACCACCTAGTCAGTGATGTTCATTGAGCGAATTCCTTTATGATACAAACTTTTTTTTTAACCTCTGCAACTTGAGGAGCCCAAGCACAGTTCTATTTGGATATAATCTAACAGTTAAAGTAGAGAGTATCACAGGTATGATTACATCAGGCTATTCTGCTCTAAGCTAGTATGACTCATTCCATAACATCTTTCCTTCCCACTTTTTCTCCTAATTCTTTCCTCGTCATCCTCAGCTTCTCAACGTGGTCCATGGAGAGGCAGGAGGATGCCTCAGGGTTAGTGTTCACAAAAGGGGAGAGACCGTCCTGATTGTATCCTTTCTCACGTCAAGCACTGAATTAAATCAAAACACCTTTTGCATATTCTTTTGGAATCAAAGGCGTTCTTTTGGAAGCAAAGTGGATTTGAGACATTATCTGAGAAAGAAGTTAATACAAAGTTCCATCATCTCATTCGAAGGTAGCTGATTTATCCTTTATTTTCAGCAATCTGTGAATCAAACCCATAACCGGGCCCATCCACTATCTTCCATCTCTGGTACAAAACCAGTTTTGGAAGCAATCGTTGTCAGGGGCAGCTTACATGCCTGTGTCCTCTGACTGTCTGCTTCCCAAGGGCAGGAAGTATTCTTATATCAAATGTTCCCGATGAGTATAACTCCAAGGGTTATTTTCACCTCCTCGGCCCACAGCACGGCCCAGAGGGCCTGATGTGGCAGGAACTCCCTAGCAGATGATTGCTATTTCATATTACTGTTTTCTATGTGTGTCATGATGTGAGACAGGTTGAG
>NW_011889184.1:226886-269703 GCF_000151845.1 Pteropus vampyrus | reverse complement strand
CTTTCATCCTCTAGACCTCTTTCTTGGTATGAAAAAGGAAAGAGCTTGATTAGATCTCTAATGTCCTTTTCATAGCTCCAAAATATATTTGTATTCTAACCTTCCGATGTCCTTATTTTGTGCTCTTCCAGGATTTACAGTTTAAATTATGATTATGGCAGTCACCAAAAATGTGAACAAGAATGACTAATCAAAGTTTATCACTTTGTGCCCACAAAAAAGGTAGGGGTTGATGACAGATTAATGCAAAAGAACAAGCTTTAAAAGAATCCACTTAAAACAATTCATTGAAGGGGGATGTCCTGATTTCAGGGGGGGAAAAAAATGGTTAAAGAATCTATTATAAAACAAAAAAACGACAACTGTATTTGCTCCAACCCGCCACTGCCAGTTTCTCTTGGCAGCTTACGGAGAGAAAAAGTAGAGAAGCAGAACTGAACTACCCTTTATTGAGCATCTACTGAATACTTCTATCATTCCAGGTACTTTATTAACACTACCTGAATGAATCCTCGAACCGCCTTATAAATTAGATTGTATTATTCTCGTTTTAATGATAAAAACTAAGACTAAGGTAAAGTCGCGGTTTACTGCACAGATTACTGCACAGTTCAGCAGCTTAGTCAGGAGTCAAGGCCAAGTCTCACTCCAAAGTAGGCAATGCTTCCTTAGGTAAGGTAACCATCTTGGCAGTCAAAGGATCACGCTAATTAAGGCACACGGGTGCATAATGAGACACTCTGCTGTCAAGTTCCAGGGTGCAGGACTATGCTGGCTAGAGCCCAGAAAACAGTATTACTCAATAAATTTGAGTAACAGTATTACTCAAATATTACTCAATAAATGAAAGAAAGAACAAAATGCATGTATAAGAGTAGGATGATATCAAAGATACTAAAAACATAAGAAAAAAAAGAGTTTTATCTTCCTTCTCCCTGTTGAGATGACAGACAGATGTCGTGCAAAAATTAGAGACCTGTCACAAATGTATCTCTAGGTTGTCTACCACCAATCGGGGGTAGAGTGGTACTAATAGTAATACTACTACTACTATTAATGATAATATCAGCAGCTAACATTTATCTAGTTTATGCTTTACATATCTAATCTTATTTATTACTCACAAAAATCCTATACCATTAAGTATTTTCAGTTACTATCCCATTTCACAGATGAAGAAACTGAAGCATAATGATCAATAACTTTAATATTAGGTAACCGAAGAAGAACGAATCTGAAGGAGGAACCAGGACTTCTGACTCTAGAACATGCGAGATTAATAATCGTGAATGGAAATAAAAGACCAATTATATTCAAGGCTCAGAAAAACAAGCTTGATTACAAGGCCTGGACCTCATTTTACTTGGTAATCTTAATTGTTATATTTAACATATTGAGTTGCATGTCATTAACCGACTGGTTTCACTTTCTGTCAACTCTACTTCATAGGACAATGTCTAAAAGAAAAATCTTAGAAGTCACCATGAAACCCAAAGCTGATAAAAAGAACTTTCCAAAAGAAACAAATCGGTATTTCAAAAAGCAGGCCCTGTCCTTTTGATACACACCTGAATGGTCCCGACTGTCACGGCAATGTAAGAAGACTGCCATCGGCATGTAACTGATGACGCGACATGGCTTTTCATAACATTCCAGAGCAGCCACAAGAAGCACATGAACTTCTTGGTCTATTATTATCTGAAAGAACTAGATCGCAATTAGGCCGGAAACCGAAATCATTATTTGAGGTTTCGGTGGGGTTTTTTGTTGTTGTTCAAGTTCAGATGGATCATCTAAGCCTGCGTTCCTCACACTTGCAAGTCCATTGAAATCATCCGGAGGTCACAGGGTCCACTCCCAAAGTTCCTCTTTCAGGGTAAGGTCCAAAAATTCACATTTCTAAACAATTTTCAAATGAAGCCAAGGGTTGAGTTTTGAGGGCCAACGAGTTAAGCAATTTCATTCAACAGCTTAACTACTTTAGGTGCTTGGGGGCGTGATTTGTAGCTTACACCCTGGTTGATCGGCCATGACACAGCCCAGCTTAAAAATTCTACATCAACCATTTTAAGGTTTCCTTATAAAAGGAAGCACTTTGTTCTCAAAGCCCAAAACAGAGCACTCTGTTCCAAGCTCTAAAAAAAATTATAATCAAGTTCAATTTCAACAAACCAACCACCATGATGACTCTATGATTGGTTCTTGTCCTTTTATGCTTGAATGAATATACTTTAGCATTACTAGGCTGGGTCTAAAAGCAAAATGTAATTAATTGGATGTAACCACATTATTAAGAACCAAAGCCAAAATTCAGCCTCTCCCTTTACTCATTCTCTTCCTATAAAGACAGACGTTATTGTGATGGTCACTTCTCAGACTGCTGTGTGTCTGTATCAGCCTATGGAAGTTTTTCTTTCTGCCTTAAATTTTCTCTAGTGAAGAAGGGCAAGGAAAATATTTTGTTTTGAAAGTAAAGTCTATGCCAGTGTGTCAAACAGGTGCCAAAAGGAACAGAAAGTGTGAGATGCCGGTAGAGCCCATAGTTAATTAGAGGAAACTATGAGACTTTTAATCCAAGATTTTCCAGAATGTAAATATTCTTCTTGGATTGAATATTTAAGCCGGTAGACATTGAAAGTTGACTATATAGCCAGCTTTCAAGATTCACTTCCAGATGACCCACACGTCCTTCTGCAGGCCCGAGTCCCTTTTTTTCCCATGTCCCCCTAGCATGCTGACACCCCATGATACTGACAAGCTCTCTTACCACTGTCTTTCCACTGGACTGCGAGCTCCACTCACCTCACAGATTTTAGCATGTGTGGAGCACACAATGAGTCCATCACCGTCGTCACCCCAATAAGAAAGTGACTAACATATTCCTCCGGGCTCTGTGCATCTTATATATCATTTACATAAATTAGCTGCTCGCAATCATCGTGTGAAGTGGGTATTATTATCACCCCCATTTTAGGCAAACGAAACGATGAGAAGTTAACTAATGGCCCTAAAAGTCACACAGTAAGCAGTGAGGTCTGACTTCAGAGCAGAAGCTCAGACAAATGGTCCATTTAAATGAGTCCTGTCATGACCTAGAAATTTCAATCAATTAACAATTAACATCCTTCACTGTACACAGGGCCTAGATTCAGAGAACAGCTATCAGAGGTTAAAGTCAGAGGCAGGTATCTGCATGTTTAGTGGCATCTTGGATTCACTTTTCGGTCAGTACTTTTTCATTATGACCATTTTAGAAAGCGGGCAAAGAGTCTTACAGATCTGAAGCTACCAAGTGCCACCTACAATAATAATAAACTCTAGCCAATGAATGGATGTCTTCGGTGTGTTATCCCGATTGGATCTATAGCTCCATTCGCTCCATGTAAATCAACATATCAGATCTCTCTAGAAAGCCTTTGAGAAAATTTTCTCTTATTCTACCTTCGCTAAATAAACCACACTCACTTGAAGCATTAGAAATCCTTAAAGCGGTAAACATTAGTCACCACTTAATTCTGTTAAAAAAAAAACACCAACTGGTATTCTAGGCTTGATTACTTGGTTCCTGGATCAATAGACCCCTTCTTCTTCCTGGCATTTTCTTCATTCTCACCTTGCCTGGTACAGAGAAAGAATTAAAATATATTCCAAGACCTAAATTCAAATCACCACTTACTAGACAAATGATCTTGACACCAGCAGCATCTCTGAACCTTGATTTCATCAGCAAAATGAGGATAACACCTCCCTTAAAAAACTAGGTGGGGAGAAATGAGATAAGGTACGTGACAACCTGTGCACAATACCTGGCAGCTAGTAGACCCTTTCAAGAAACATCCCCTCTGCCCCTTTTCTGGTGCTACGCAAAAGAGTCTAAAACTAACATTTTAAATTAGATATTGTTTATATCTGAATAATTCAGCTGTTCTGTGATATTTCCCATAGCCCATTTTCACAGAGATCATCAAAATGAACCAGAATCTATTAACCCCAAAATATCGGCATATGATTTCTCCTACATAATAAGCTATTCAGGGCAAGAGGCCAATAAATGAACTAGGTAAATACTCTGAAAATTCATCCCTAAGGAATGAAGATATGAACACCCTTCCAGCCATTGCTCTGTCTCTGGGGGCTTACTGGCTGTCACAGCTCCTCTGCTCCAAGTCTCCTGGGCTGATCACGGTCCAGAGACAGCAGGGAGAATGGTCACCCAAACGCACATTCTTTATTCCTAAACTGAGGCTTGTGTCCTGTAACCCATGACATCTCTTCTCCGTCATGAGCCTTGACAGCAATTGTCAAAACAGAGCGTGTGCCCAGCGTCAGGCTTCCCGGGCCCTCACAGCTCCCACTCCCTCACCCTTAACTCTCCTGAGTCTCCTGGACAGCAGGCATCTCTCAACACTCAGGCACAAAGCAAGAGGTCGCCAGACTGTCCCCTTCATGAGGAGAAGGAGCGCGTTTGCCTTGGTCTCGTACTCCCAGCCACGGGCCACTGAAAGCAAGCATCAGATGTTTGTGGATTTAAAGAGAGCAAGAGATGAAAGAGATAAATGCAGTTCAAAGGCCCGCAAGAGACCTCAAACCTCCAAATTCCTCTTAAAAAACAAAAACAGACCGAAAAAAAAAAAAAAAAAATCTTTCAGTCCTGTCCTGTTCTATCTCCTTTCGGAGATCCCTCCCACAAGCCACAGAAGACTGAACCTGGGGGAAGGCTGAGATGGAGAGAGGAAAACTGGCCCGTCTCCTCCCAAAATTTCAGTCACCAGCTGATATTTCAGTGTTTTTTTGGTTTTGTTTTGTTTTGTTTTTGCTGGATCTTTTTTTTTTTTTTTTTTTTTTTGACGGCCATATGACCACCAGCATCCTTCTCCATGCAGAAGCGGGGACAGGAGGCCAGTAGTGGTTTCCTTACAGATTGCCACCAGGTTGAGTCACGGTGAAACAGGCTGAGCAGGTGTGACAGAAATGTGGGCCTTGCTTCAGTTTCTCGCCGTTTCTCTTTCAAAAACAACGAAAAAAAACATGTTTATGTTTTGAAGGCGGGGCGGGGGGGAAGGCTCCTGTTTTTTAGAGACATGTATTAAACTCTTTACAGACGAAAGGATGTAATAGCCGAGAAGTGCTTCGAAATCACAAGAAAGGGGGAGAGAGGGTTAGGAAGACACATGAAAGGGGACTGTCCCAAAGCTGACCACACCTGAAGCCAGGTGACATGTACGTGGGGGTTCGTTATGCTATTCTGTCTACTGATGAATATGTCTAAATTTTTCCGTAAAAAGAAATTTAAAAGACATGGGGGAAATTTTTTACTAAAAGAGGAAAAAAAAAAAAAAACCAAACAGCTGGTCACTAAATTTCTCAACAGTGTTCAAGACAGTATTATTTAACTACGGTGATCTTATTTTTAAAAATTATAGCTCAGTTTACAAAATTCATCTTTAAAATTAAGCTCACATTAGCGCGTACCGGTTAGACAATGGTTTTTACATTTGAAGAAACTGTGCTATTTGCAAGATTTTGAATTAATATTATTATTTGGTGATTTGCTTTCTTATAACAACAGAATCTTTCGGTAACTACAGATTAGATATATTCACTTCATCCTCAAAAAGACCAGACAAAAGAAACGAGAAGATAAAGGATGAGGAAGGTTGAGCAACTTGTCCTGCAGGTAACTTATCTAGTAAAGGGCAGAGCCATATTTGAAACTCAGATCTGACTTCCGTACTATAATCAGATTTTTCTGAGTAGCAATGTTCTCATATTGAGTTTTGTTTTGTTTTGTTTAAGGTTCTTACAGACAGTAAGATGACGGCAGCTATTTTACTCACTAGCACTAGGTACATTCCTCAGAAACAACTGGAAGAACTATTAAAAGTATGTTATGTAACATTTAAATATAAATGTGGCTATATACTGTATAATACAGAGGGATTAACTATAGCTTAATCTAGATGTATAAAATAACAACGATGGAGATATATCTGGTAAATATTCAGCGAAGTGAAATTGCCCAGTCTAATTACAATATTAAAAGTACGTGCATGGCTTAAGGCTTTATATTTTAATAATTCAGTTTGTAACCATGAGAGATAATCTGTAAGTGGCTGATGGAGTTTTTCTTTGACACATGATGGGGCCTGCATTCTGCTACCCCTAGGTTAAAGTCTGCCTTTTGTGGGACCGTTTTGTCACCAAATTTAAATAAGCACATCTGTGTACAAGGTAGTTTGTACAAGTGTGTATTTTTGTGACCATGAATAAAATATTTAGAAATGCCATTTACACGTTTTTGTTATGCTTAAAGTTGGCGTCTGTTAGTTTGCCTTGAAGTTTAAACAGCTCATGGATTAAAATAAAATGAAACTATTTGGGCTAGTTGTTAATTTGTTTATAATGAAAAAAAAAAACATGGTATCAAAGATTATAGCACAGATCGGAAATACATTAAATAAAACAAAACAATTTTTATGAGATAGCGAGTTCTATGCCTAGACCATAACATAGCAGGTGCTCAATAAATATTGATAAATTAGTGATAAATTAATTAAAATATGAAAAGCAAAACTCAATTCCAGGATAAAAGCTAATTCAAATCTATGGTACTTTTTCCTGTCTCTGAGCCAAAAAAAAAAATCACAAATTCTCCATTAAAATATAATCTCCTTTAATATACACAAATGTTCTAAATTTCTGAAAATAACTATAGGCAAAATCTTTCAAACTACTGAAAGATTCAGGTTACCAATGCTAACAAAAGTTTAGGTATACATACAATTGAAATTTCTTTTCAAGAAAATTAATGTTTCTGCTAAACATTTTATATGTCTTGGCTTGTATATAGCTTATTCAAACAGAGTACTCTGGGAAGTATAGCATGTATACTAAGCTAAGCAATACTAAGGACTGTTCAAACCTGCAGATGCTCAAGGTATATTTATATTATTTTCATGATTTTACTCAATATTAGAGATCCATCCTTTAAATTTAAAAAGAAAGTAAGCTACCTAATATGGCCACATACTTAAGGTACCTCACAATAACTCTCCACTGTTAGGTATTATTATCTTGATGAAGTACCGTCTTCCTGAATTTAAGCAATTTGCTCAAGGTCACACAGCTAATTAGAGTTCAGAGTCAAACTTAAGTCTGGATCCAGAGCCTTCACTCTACTACATTTCTAGGCCCCAAAATAGCATTTTTCAGTAATTATTCAAGTTTCACCTTCAGAAACTGATTAAAAATAGGATCTACAGCTTTATCTTTCTATCTACTAAGAATTTTCTGAAAACCTGAAAGTGGAACTCCTTCTGTTTCAAGAATATAAAATGTGATGAGAATCTACACTAAATCTGAAGTTAAAAAATTATGTAGTGCTATAAATTTATCATGGTAAAATATATCTTAGTTTCTATAAGAACAATTTTCTTCGAACAATTAAATATAAAATGAGTTTTGTCTGGAAAAATTAAAAATGAATGCTCAGGTTTTGGGCTCCCTGCCTTAAAGATAAACACATTATACACCTCATCTTGTCCGCTATGGGGCTGAAAACTGAGGCACAATAGAGTGCTGAAAAAAATATGATAATGAATCTTCAAGCTTATTTTCCTTATAGCGAGATAGAGAAAAGTCATACGAAAAATCAGTTTAGACTCTAAGAGTCAAACTAGGCACATGTGAACTTTAAGACTACTTTTCCATTTCTTTTTCGTGAACAGCAAAAAGATTATTCTCAAAAGCATAAACTCATACACTAAGCGAGGAGCTTTTTTCTAGTTGCAACTAGCAAAGACCTCATTCACTAGACATGCAATAAACACGGTTTCCCTAAGAGATGCTGGATATTCGATGGCTTCTCTGAAGACAATGACAAAAAATCATCAAAAAACTCTATCCTGCCCAAATTCTATATCATCAGAAAAACAATTAAATCTAGTTAAAAGTCTTTCAACTAAAAGGTATAAAATTGTATCTCGTAGTCTTTTCCCAAAGTTTCTCCAGTATCTCAATTCTGCTGGAGCCAGAGCCACCCAACCTACTTTACAGTTAAAAAAATTAGTCTCCCCTCTTCTAATATAAATAAATACAAAGTCAGAGACAAGCTTCCTATGCAAAGATCCCTCTTGGGACTATATTAAAAAACAAAAAAAAATGAAATGAGATTGCACTTTAGACAATTTAATAATTCACCGTGACTTTCAGAACTGAAGCAATGCAGTAAACTTTGTTTTCAAATATGACATATATAATTGAAGGATCAATAAACTGACAACGCAAGAAGAGCTTTAAAGTGACATGAATTATTTGGCTGGTTAAGACAACTTAAATCCATGGTGACTGCGTCTAAAGAGCACATGATCTCTAAGTCCTAAAATGTCTCCCTATTAATCAAATTTTAGTATTGTCTTTGTGACAGATTTGTCCCCTTTTTTTCCTGTCAACTTCCTGGTTCTTAAATAATGGAGGTGGGAGCCCAACTGAGTTGAAGATAAGAGAGAATCAGAATATACACTCCACAATTCCCCTTCACTTTGCTGTAAATACAGAAGATCTAGGCACCCCTCCAAAAAAGCGTTATATTCAAAAGTAATTATTGGCAGGTGCCCCAATATGTTATTTGGTTTGGACATCAGAATTCCAGGATGTGCTCGACAGGACGAGAAGGATTTTTTTCCCCCCTTAACGTAAAGGTCAAATCGTGCCTTTAGTCTCGTGAATGTGGACCTTGTTTCTTCATTTTGAAATTGGGACAATAAAACCAAACCTCAGAGGGATGCGAAATCCTACATAGAAAGTGGGATGACACTTGCATGAAGGCACTAGCTCAGGGCCTGGTATGTACTAAAAACACAGAAAAAAAATACTGATCTGCATACTATCTCAGTTTACCATTAAAAAGTTAATAAATCAATATATTCTATTATTTTCCACTTTCAAACGTTATCTATCATCAGCTTTTGATCATTGTGTATCAGTTATTCACCGTAAAATATTTCCTCTCATCTTCCATGCCTCTGGGAGGCACTGCCCCCGATCCCACCTGTATTATGTCTTTGTGAAGAGGCGCTGCCATATAATGGTTAAGAACCAAATCTTGCGTGTGAATAGTAATAATAGTTTCTACCTCATATGATTGTTGAATGAATTAAATGAGTAAATACATGTAAAATACTTAGAATATCGTACGTATGTCAGTTATTATTGAATATATATTCGTTTTATCTGAAAACTAAATTTGAGGCATGTCATCTGAATTCACATAATGAAAACTTTAAGCTAACCAAAAATAACTTAGAAACAAATTTTAATACAAAAAAAAAAAAATCCCAAAATATAATACCCTGTCATATCAGTTATTTAGAGGATTGTTCACATATCTGGAAACTTTGCTCTTGCTCTGGAAATATTGATAAGAGGTTAAGAATGACCAAAATAACTAGTTAAAAGTGTTATCATTAATTTTAATTCACTCTATGTACCCAAACCTGCATTAAACAAAGGGAAAAACCACTCTGATTCATTTCAAATTAAAATAGACATTGCTCAGTATTAGTTACACTTCAGGTAAATTATTTCTTTTTAATAGAACACCATGCTGGCCTTTGACTGGATATCAATATTATAATGTAGCTGCGTAAGCTCTATTCTATAATTTCTGTGGTAAATTTCAAGATCTCTCTTATACCTAAGGAATTTTTTCTAATAGCAATTGAAATTGAATTACTAACATCTATAAAATTTCTTTCCTAAAATTAATACATTTAATTAATACATTTACATAAAATAGCAGTTTTTTTTTTAAGAGTGGATTTTGACAGCCGTAGTTTGAATTTCATAGTAGCTTGCTTTAGGATCAAAAGGAACTTAGGAATGACCTAAGTCCCCTCAATGCTGTGACACTGATAAGGCCAAGCCCACATTGTCTCCTGGCTCCCAGTCAAGTCACTGTTCCTTCGAGTTTTTTCATATCAAATTTAAATATCAACTCAAATCTCTTTTTTGTGCCAAAAAATTAATTCAAAAGAATAATTGTTAACATCCACAGAGAACTGCATTCATGTAAGTAAGCAACACAGCAGTCAGTTAACTAACTTCTTATATTTTCAAAACCAAAGTAGGAATTTCTGGTCATAAAGATATTTTTCAAATCACTTATTTTTATTGTGAGTTCCAAATCACCCCAATGCTAGTGCCTGCACACGCGTGTGTGTGTGTGTGTGTGCGTGTGCGTGCTTGCTGCTGCACATGCAAGCTGGCGCATGCTCTCTCGTGCTCTCTCTCTCTCTCTCCCTCCCCCCTCTCTTTCTCTCTCTCTCTCTCTTCTAAAAAATGGTGGGGACAGTGAGCAGAAATCAGTAACTTACTTTCTAATCCTACCATATTTAAGCCAGGTATATTGACTCATCCTTTCTCCCATCCTCAGCAAAACAGACAACAATTCTAAGGGAAGACTTAGTTTCTAATAGTATGTCTTAGTATCAATTTTAGCCTATTTTATTATTACTTCATAAACCAGCTTACTCTCTAAAGAAACCATTTGAACGAAAAGATAGCGCAGGTTAAACACATTCCATTAGCCCCATAAAAATATTAATCATGTGCATACATGTTAGTTTATTCATTTTCTGAAGCTTTTATTTTTCCCGAAGCAAAACTTTATCAAAAGTCAGTAAACTGAGAATGGAAAATAAACCATGAAGTCACATAAGTTCACTCTGTCAGTATATAGTAGCAAAATAAAAAAGAATAGTGTAGTGAACTATAATTGAAAAAAATAAAAATATAAAAATTATTTTAGAAATAAATAAAATTGTAAAAAAAGAGACTAGTGTAGTCAATTCTGAGCCAATTTTAATCCAGTTAAAATGTATAAAATGCCATTTTAGATTTTTTTAAATTGGCAATATATAAATAATTAATAAAAGTTACCTTTGCATTAAATTTCCCTTACATTTATGCTCAAAGGAATATCAGAAACAACTTTTTAAAAATAGATTTCATGGGATTGAAAATGTTTCAAATGGCCTTCTACCTGACCACTAAAACACAATAACTGCTCTCTTCAATTTGAGTAAAATCCCTTTTTAAAAACAGAAGCCAACAGCTTTTTGGTATTTCAGCAAAAAAAATTATTTTTTAAAAAGCCAAAACCAAATTTAACTAAATATTTTAAGATACATCCTAACCATGACACCTGAATCCTTGGAGGAGGGATATTTAATTCCTTGGAATGACACAGTATTTTCTTAGCAAACTTCCCCTACCACTAAGCAAACCATTAATTAAAACAGATGATTCTGCTTTGCTGACGTCATATTTGGGGACATTATGACTATTTTGTAATCTGTTTTAGCGCTTGCAGAAAGATCCCTAAAATAACCCTCTAGTTAAAGCACACTTGTATGTATACACATGTATATATACAGATATAATTTTTAACCCGTGTTTTTTTAACCTAGAGTCTGTATTCTTATCAGCCGTGTGCTCTCGAGCAAGTTACTAATCCTTCTGATACTCAATTTTCTCACCTGTAAAATGGGATAATACTATAACTTACCCTGTAGGGTTGTTGTGAGGGCTGATGCAGTATTAGCTTATTAATCCATATAAATTTCCTAAACACATATAAATAATCATATCCCAAAAGTATACAAATTTAGTGGGGCATCTGAAATTTCCCTTTAGTTTGTATCTATTAACTAGACTGTCAGCTGATGATTTCGAAAACATCGAACAATGTGACTCCTGCAAAATAAGAATGCACTGGTGGCGAGACAGACAAGTGATCTTGCTTGAATCTATTTTTAGGCATGGTTTAATTCTCTACACCCCTAGTGTTAACACTGGAAAATAAACGAACGGGTGAAAGGCATCATAAAAGTGTCACTCTGAGATCTCCAATTTCGCAGTATTCAGAAATAAATGGGGATGAAGAAAGCATTCAGATCATTTCTCTAGCAGTTGTGACTGACACCAAGCGGGCCAGAATTTGCAGAAGTTTAAGAGGAAATTGGTGAATTCAGACTGTTTGGACTTTGAGGTTTAAAATGTAACCAGCGAGAAAACTGTAATCCAGGAGTTGGTTTTCAGTGACTCACTACCTTATGGTGGGGAAAAATAAATGTTTTGGGTTCTATAGTATTGCATAAGGGCAGAAAATGCCCATCAGTTTCCACAATAAAAGATATTTCTATCTATATATTATTTATTCTCACCTAAATAAGTAGGGGAAAACCAACCCTGATTCTCTTGTCAGGCTAGAAAGGTATTACAGTTAATAATTATGACATCACTAGCTACCTGGTAGTCATAATTATGCCCATTTATACAATTACCTATGGGAAGAGTACAATTAGAAATGTGCCCAAGAAACAGCTGAATATTTTATTTCAAATTCCATTCCTCTCCTGCCCAAATGATGTCTGGTGAGTAACTCAGATTCTGAGAGCTCTGATATGGACACAGACAATTCGAACTCTCTTAGTTAAATAGATATTACACCATGCCTTCTTTCCTTATTCATCATAATCTATCAGTGGAACACAATCTTACCGGAAAAGGAAAAATGTTGTCAGCCCTGTTCAAGCTGTCTTCCATCCAGGACTTAGGAGCAAAGGCAGAGCTGGGGCGAGCGTACTTCTGGAGCTGAATATGATTGCTTGCAAAATTTTTCTTCAAAGGCGAGATGGAGTTCAGGGGTGTTATTCCTCCATTCAGCCCTCTGCGGTGATCACGGCCTTGGGAACCTCCCCAGCCACCATATCCGCCACCTCCCGGGCTCCAGGAAGAAGAGGGAGTAGGAGAGGGACTCTGGTAGCTGCTCCATGGAGAGGGGGGTTTGTTAAGATTATTCGCCAAATGAGGCAGCTGGTTAAAAGCAGCATTTCTATGTGTGAAAGGTGGGGGGTGGGGACTGGCAGGAGACCTCCTTTGCTGCTGATGCTGGCTGTGAGGATGCTGGAAATGAGGGTGATGAGGGTGGTGCTGTGACAGAGGCCCGATCTGCGGGGAGAAGCTGCCTCCGAAGCCAGGGCTGACATGATGGGGAAAATTCTGAAACAACAGAGCACCGTTATTAGCCGAAGCAGCCGGGACCCCTCCCTGGTGAAAGAAACTGGCATCTTCGTTGATGATTGTAGATGAAGAAGGCGCGATGGCCGCTGACCAGTTACTGAAACCAGTAAGAGACGATGCACTGGATGTCAAGGGTTGAGTGGAAGTACCTAGCCCCGCGGCTTCTTGATAATCAAACCCCGTCAACACTGGCGATTCGATTCTGATTTTCTCCTTCCCACTGCCGTTTTCTGAAGAGTTGTCCCCTTGATTTTCTTCGGATTTTGCCTTCTCAGTTTCAGGCAGGATTCCGGCTTCCTGCCCGGGACTCGGGGACAGCTGCTGCTTTTCCAAAGGGTCTTGCTGTTCCTGTTGCTGACTTTTTGCTTTTTCTGACCCCAGGATCTCATCCTGAATGTTGTGGGTGGCCGGAGCAGGAAAGAGCCAAGCTGACCCGGCACTGCTGCCGTTGGCAGCTGTGTTATTATTTATGAAAGCGGCGGGGCTGGGGGTGGCATTTTGGTGATGGTGCGGAGGCTGCAGATGTGGATGGAACCGGACTGGAAAAGCAGATTTATTCCCAGTATTGCTTTGCACTAGCACTCCAAACCCGTAATCCCCCATTTATTATTTTTAGGAGCAGAATCTGACGATAAAAAATGACAACCTGATGTCTCACGCCTTTGTATTCTCTACTCCAAATTGAAGTTGTTTGTTTGAAATGTCTTATTTATAGCTAGCTCAAAGATCGCAGCTTATCACCCTAAATAGTTTTGATTTGTAATTCTGGTCTCTGAAAGACAAAGAAAAACCTAAAAAAAAAAAAAATCTCTTAAAACGTTGACATGAATCCAACTGGGCTTATTTCTAGGAGGGAATACAAACGAAGAGGGTAAAAATCAAGTCTTTGGTTAGTAAAATAGGCGCTTTCTTTTTCCAAAGGAAAATGTACATGAATGACAAAAACACAGCTTCTCAAGCATCTATGGATGTAGAAGAATAAGCATTGTGCGGAGTAAAAATATATATATATATATAATTTAACAATCACATATGGTCTTCCTCAGCAGTTTAGATTCACTCACATAAAAATTAGAATAGGGCTAAGGGGAGAATACGTTCTTTTCTTGGCAGCTTGGTTAAAAAAAAAAATCAGGAATAATTTAAGAACATTATATATTATATATTTATATATATAGATTATATTAGGTAATCTGGGGCGGGAGGTGAATTCCTGGTTGCGGGAGAGGAAATCAGCATTGACTAATGGAAAGATGATGCAGAGAGCTTTCTGCCGTGCCGGGTCCTGTTTCTGCTCTTCCGCGGGGTGCAGTTTTGGCCTCTGGAGCTGTTCCCTGAGGCTCTGGGTGCAGATCTTGCTGCGGTCGCTGTTGGGCTCCCCCCGGCCTCCTCTCCCCCATGAAATGGGTTGGAAACACCCGTTTCTCCCTCTCGGTTAGGGGGGTCGCGATCAGGAGGGATTAGCGAGACTCGACGAGGGCGAGCCGGCGGCCCGGGGGTGCGGGGACCAAGGGGGCGACCTGGAAGGTCCTGCGGTTTCGGCCTCTTCCCCTCTCTGCGACTCCGGGGTTTTTTTCCCTCATGGGACCCAGGGGCGGTTTGGTCAGTTCTCAGTTCGATTCTCCGCACGGGGGAAAAAGGAGGGGAAAAAAGGAAAAACCCACCAGTGTAGTTATCCTAAAAGAGAAGGGCCTTCCCCCCTTCTCTCTCTCTCTCTCTTTTTCCCCAAGATCTTTTTAAAAACTATAATTTAGAAGGCTTTTGTTTCTCCTCACGGTTGCTGGGCCGTCGTCGTCGCCGCCGCCGCCGCCGCCGCCGTCGCTTCGCCCCGGTCCCGCAGTCCCCGCTGTCGTCGTTGCGGACTCCACCTGGCTCTTCTTCTCTCCTTCTTCCTCCTCTTCCTCCTCTGCTGTCGCCGCTGTCGCCGCCGCCGCCGCCGCCACCGTCTCCCGGCGCCCGGGTCCCGCAGCCGCGGCTGAGTCCCTCTCCTCAGGACCGAGCCGAGTGAAATGACAACCAGCTGGAAAGACCGAGAGACACTTCCGGTTCGAAGAGAGAGGGGTGGGGTGCCGCGACGCCCCCGCCCACTTGCCTAAAGACCAATCAGCTGTTATAATTTAGCCTAGGCCACGCCCCCACACAAGTCCCCGCCCGGGAAGGTCGGAAAGGTACCTAGAGAGCCGCCCCTTCCGTCTGCGCCTCGCCCAGTGAGGCCGGGCGCCCGGAGCCCGCTCCCCCGCCCGGGCTGAGCGCAGCAGCTCGCCATCTTTAGTGTGGTCGGGGGCCTCCTTCGCCGTTTATCTCCCCTAACCACGCTTTGTAGGAGGCGCGTGTAGAGACGCGCAGAAGATAACAGATTCCAGGACCGCCACGGGAAAGAGTCAAGGTGTTGAGTATCGGAGTGGCGACGCGCGAAACCACGAATGAACGGGAGGACTGCCCACAGTAAAGGTGGTTCCCCAGGCGTCACGTGCTTTGGCTCGAGCTCCGCCCCAGAGGGATCTGGAAGGGGAGGTGGGTCTTCCTAGCAGCTGTGCGGTGCCTAGAACTGCGTATGTCCTTGTCCTGATTGTAGACCTCACTCGGGACTCTCCCTTCGCCTTCCATTCCCCCACCCCCTAACCCCCAGCTTGGCTTAGGCTCCCGTCTGGTACAGCCACTCAGGCACAAAGATGCAGCTGCTTTAGCCAGGCGTCCATGGCCGAGCCCTCATCTCCATCCAGTTCTAGTCCATCCTACTCTGTACCAGAGGGACATTTCCAAAACGACAATCTCGTGGTCCTAACCTGCTCAGTTCTCTTCTATGGCTGCCTCTTACCGCGCCTTAGTCTGGTATGCAAAGCCTTTACTCTCTGCGGGCAGTATATCTTCACACCTCATCTCCCCCCAAACGCCCCACACCGAGCTGCTTCAAGCATACTCTGCGTTTTTACCTTCCCTTTACTCTCTCCTCCACTTGGAAAACGATTAAGTTTTAAGAATCAGTTCAAAAAGCTACCAACACTGTCTTCCGAATTCTCTCCTAGGAGCGTCCCCTGCCCTGTGTACATTTCGTGCTTGTTTACCACAATATATTCTAAGGGTTGCTTATGTCTGTGCTCAACGGTGGGCTGGCTCTTTGAGGAGAGACCTCGCAGGTAGGAGGCATCGGTGAATGGATGCTGAAGAAATAAATAAGCAAACCCACATTAGCGACGTCTTTCCTGAATGACGACCTCCATTCCAAGTCTGAATTATTTCGTTCCATTTGGTTTGGAGCTCACACCTCTCAAACTTTCACCATTAAGGTTATTCATTTGTTGCTCAGGGGCTTGTCTTGTTCACCTCTGTCCCCCGCAGCGACCGCCACCAGGGCCTAGCTAGGATCATGAATGCCTTGCTCTCAGCACAAGCTCTAAAGATGTTGAATAGTGTTTTCTTTTAGTAGGAAATGAAAAATGAAAAACAGAAATTGGAGTAGAGCCAGAAGCGACTATCACAAGAGTAGGAATAAGGAGAGCTCAAAGACCTTTAAGATGAACCTTATGAACAAAGGTGGCTTTCATTTCATTTCTGTAGCCTTCCCTCCATGGCCCCAACTTCCGCTGCCTCAGTTTCCCACGTAGAACAACTGTTTGGGCCTCAGTGATTTTACTGTCTTTCATTGTCCGGTGAACGTGAGGCTTATCTCTGCAACTCTACTGCAAGTACCTTTAGCATAGGGATTGAGTGTTACTCTGCTGTTTATTCCCCACAACTGGACATATCTTGAGACTTAGCTGGTTCAGGCAGGTGTCATTTCCTCCCGGTTTCCCTGACTGCCCCATCTCTCTAGCGTCTTGTAGATGCCTCTCTTTTAATTACTGCTGGTCGTCAGTGGGTTAGTTTCTTGAGAGCGAAGCTTGTGTCTGATTTATCTTTGTGTCTCTGATAGCCAGCAGAAAGTCTGGCATAGAGCAGACTCAGGGCATATTTGCTGAATGAACGAATGAATGCTCAGGGTCCCCTAGATGGCTGACAGCATTTTGGAGCTACCAACTCTCAGTGGCTAAAATGGCAGCCATGCGTTGGAGGAAAGAAGACTGACTATCTTTGGAATCTACCAGCCTGAATTGGAATCCCAGATCTGCCACTTCCTGTTGTGCAGCCCCAGGCATCACCTCTTTAAGCCCCTGGTTCCTCATAGATAAAATGTGAATGATATTTCCTCCTGCGCTAGGCTGGTAAATTACATGAGACATGTCAAGTGCTGGGCTCATAGGAGGTTTTCAAAAATATCAGTTCCTTATTAATATGTGAAGTGCAGAGAACTGCTACTTCACAGATGTCTTTTGCCTAGAAGCAGCTGCATGCACAAGTGAATCCAGGAACCTGTGTTGGTTTGTTAAGGGGGGGAGGCACCCCCGAGCCACAGTCGGGTGCTGCCAGGTCAGCCTGATCTTTTAGGCGGTATCAAGCGTGGGCAGTGGGTTTGGGCCGGGCTGAAGCTAGGATGATCAGTGTAGATACCAGGCTCCTGGTTAGGGATTAGGAGCATGGGAGAAGGAAGAGGGAAGCAATTCTCTTGGCTCAGATGCCTACTCAGAAACCCAGGATACTCAGCTCAGGGCTGCCCTCCTCGAAAACATTCTGGCCTCAAACTGTCCTAGGTAACCATGACAACAATTCTGCAGCTCCATTTAGGATCTCCAAAGGGATCTATAGTTGCGGATGGGTGCTGACTTGAACACTCTGCAGGCAGAAGAGAGCCCCTCCCATAAAGCTTGTTCACTGGGAAGCTTTTGGGTTGCAGAGAAAGCGAGCTCTGCCTAAACATTAAGGTGCTACTAGATTTTAAAATAAGGGGGTGGGGAATCTCCCTCCTCGTCCAGCAAGGGCTGACACATCTTCAGAGAACTTGTAAGTTGCATGTGCCAGTCCCCTGGTACATGCCCAGTCCCCTCTGGGGTTTGAGGTCAACCACACCTCATATCTAGAGCCTCCCAGGAAGCAGGGCCCCTAATATCTCCTTTCTCAGCCGCTCTAAAAGCTTGGCAGGTGATATAAATCTCACCCCATAATCACAAAGAGTGAACCCTGCCCCCTCCAGCTCTCATGTCCTCCACCACTGCCCTTCAAGCGTACATCGTCAGCCTTTTCCCAACAGCACACACCCAAGCGCTCCACCGGCCGGTCTGATGACTTTAGCAGTCAGGGCCACCACCCAAGGCTGCCCAGGTTATGCACGGTGCAGCTCCTTAAGGCACCACCGACTAGAATGTGGAAAGCCACCCCCTGGGGTGGTCCAATGCAGCCGCCCTGCTTCAGTTCATTTGACACAGGACACAGAGGTACAAGATGGAAATATGACACCCATACCAAAAAAGCCACCAGATACTACCATAAATCACGTGAGCACATGCTCATCACATGCAGAAATATTTAAAGCAATGGATCCTTTCAGAGTCGGTGGCCCAGGAGCTTTCTGTAATGGAACCGAAAGGCACAGTGTCCTCGGCGTTGTTATGGGTGGCGAGGTAGTGAGAAGACAAGTCTGGGCAGGTTTGTGGTCCAGTCCCCCGAGAGATTAATACCCAGCAGTTACTTTGCCCAGCTAATAAGCACTGTAAAGAGTGGTGGGATATAAATCTCACGGAAACTAAAGAAATATATTAATAATATTCAAAGGCAGGTTCTGTGAAGGTAGGGGAAGAGAAAAGAGTGGAATTACTTTGGGGATAGCCTCTTTTCTAGGAGCATCTGAAAGCTCACTACCGGAAGACAAGCTGGACAGAAACAAAACCGAGTCCCGAAAGCAGGTTTCATGAAACCCCACCTCTGATCGTCACCCTGTTTCAGTATTGGAAGGTGTGCACGTTTACCTAGAAAGCACCACTGGTTTTTTTTTTAAGGTTAATTGCTGGGTTACATATTCTCTTTTTGTTTGTTGTTTTATAACCCACGCAAGCCCTCTGCATTTTAAACACTGTTTTCTTCCTGCTTTTCCAAACATGGAGTCCACAGTCGACAAGCCATTTTGGTGGCGAGTGGTGGAGACAGCTGCTCCAATGCACTGTTACCAAATAAACCGTTTGAAAAGGTGCAGGACACGGACACGCTTCACCGGAAGTCGCCATACCCTGGCAAAGACGCAGGCGAGCCGGAACAGGGGGTCGACCTCCCTCCCATGTGCGTCACGTGGCATGACTTAGATTCTTTGGTGGCTCCAGCCACCTATGTGGACGGGCTGCTGCCCTAGATCACCTCTTGCTGTTTTGATTGGACACACTTCACTTCCCCGTATCAAAACCCTGGCCTACTGCCAAACAGCTGCCGCCCCGCACCCTGTGGCTAGGCTAAAGCTTCGTCACCTGCGATGCCAAAAAAAGAATAGCTTTTTCGGAGCTCGCAGGGAAGCTTCAGGGGCCAGAAGCCAGAGAACTTGAAGTCAGAGACCAAAACTGTGGCCTGCAACATAGCTATCAACTCATAGGCACCAAGTGGTCCAGTTTGTCTGCCGATGTCCTTTTGGCCAGAATTTTTCCTACCAAAAGAGTGTTTCATTTCAGAACACTTAAGCAATAAAGGTTCAAAGAAAAGCATCTATCTATATTTTAAAAAAAAAAAAAAACAATTAAAACTAAACTAAAGATGGCCCTTTCTCTTTATGTCTGAATTGCTTGCTCCCTATTCTTGGAGCACATTAGATAGATAGATAGATAGATAGATAGATAGATAGATAGATAGATAGATAGATAGATATAGAACAATTATAAGAGTTGACTCGTAAGCATCCAACCTCAAACTGTAGTGTGCATTAGTCTCCCTGGAAGCCCATCAAATGCAGATTCCCAGGCCCTACCCCCAAGAATTCTGATTAAAGTTTCTCATAGTGTTTTCTGATAAAGTTATAAGATACAAGGGATTGTTCAGAATACTGTTAAGAGCACAGAAAAAAAGAATGGCTACAATAAAAAAGTCCCTTCTTCACATAAGAGGAGATTGGCAGAGTCGATATAGGGCTGATGTCATGGTGTCGAGACATCATGGGAAACCGGGTTCCTTACTGTTTATCCCACCTCAGAACGTAACTTCTGCCTTTCAAGCTGAGATAGCTGACCAAGCTCCAACCATCACATCTGTATTCCAGATGGCAGGTAGGAGGAAAAGATAAAGGACAATTGACTCTTCTCTTTGAGAAAACGTTGCAGGGGACATACACATCACTTTCATTCTCCTCCTGTTGGCCAGAATCTGGCCATATGGCCACAGCTGATGGCAAAGAGGTTGGGAAGTATGGTCTTTATTTCACGCTCATTTACTCAGTTAAAAATTGATATTCTCTTACCAAAGAAGAAAGGGGAGGTGGGTGTCAGGGGCACTTAGACCCAGATTGGTTTCACGACTTACTTGAGGTCTCGCAGCCAAGTCAATGCCCCCATTTTGCAGTTGAGAAAACTGAGGTCCAGGGAAGGGCCTTGTTTAAAATAACTCAGTTCTTTTGCTCATGTAGCTTGACTCAGAACTCTTTCCTCTACCCAGTGGTCCTCAGACTTTAGCATGCATCAGAATCACCTGGAGGATGAGTTAAAACAAACCAAAATTTCTGGTTGAGCAGGTATGGGATGGGGCCAAGAACTTGCATCTCTCACACGCTTTCCGGTGCTGCTGATGCTGCGGGTTTGATGAACACACTTTGAGAGCCGGTGGTCCACAGGCCATGCCCATGTAGGTTTAACAAGGGACCTTCAACTCACTGTGGCCAACTGAACCTGTCGTCTCCCTCTCAGCCTTAGTCCCCCTCCCATTTTCTCTGGCTCACCCAATGGCGCCATGATTCATTCTCTCAGTTGCCTGAGCCAAATGTGGGAGTCACCCTAAACTCCTCCCTTTCTTTCTCCATCCTCTTATAATTGGACCCCTGGCTTTCTCCCTGTTCTTTCTTCAGCATCTCCTCTTTCTCTGTATCTCTGCTTTGGTTCGAGCCTGATCATTTCTCACCTGGATGGGTTTTTCCTTTTTGGCAAAAGCCATCTTCAGGCTTAACATCTGGTCTTGCTCACTGAATCTTTCTAAATAGTCTAATTACATTAATCCGTTGCTTAAACACATTCAGCGGCTTCCTGATATATCCTTGATGTATTTTTCAGACTTCAGTGATTTTCATTCCGACATCACAAATTTTGCCATATTGATGTAGTTCCTGCACTATTATGTATTTTGTATTTTTCTATAAGCTGGCTTACCTTTTAAAAAAAACTTAAATACACATTCTGGGCAACTTGATTCACCACCCAAAATGAAAAACTGTTATCACTAGCTATAACCAAAGGTAATTATTACATTTAAAACAATGAAAACGAAATAATAATCGTATCAAATTTCTCCCAGACCCTGTATATATATATCAAAGGCCCTATGTCTGAGGCCTCCTTTCCCTTTGTTAAAAAGGAAGATTAATAAAGTTAGAGAGATGCCAAAGACCAATCTGGAAAGGTTTTCTTTAGGCAGTTAGAAGGCCTGAAAGAGAATGGAAGAGGAACTAAATGTCTCACTGTGTGATTCAAAGTCATTGCCGTCTCGTCCGTGTGCCACCTGCAACCGTCTCATTTACACTACCAGCGAAGGACCCGCTGTCAGAACAGCACTGCCAGACTCCCTAACATGGCATCTCGTGCACCCGATGGCCTGACACCTGAATGGCATTTCGGCAGCGTCTCTCGTAACTCTCCAAGAGCATTGTTCTAAGCACCCTGAAACATTTGAGGTTCCACCAGCTTTCAATCAACCATGACTACTGTTTGCTGCCAGTGACCCGAGTGTGTAAGAGTGACTTATACAATAAGAAGTTATTTCTATTTCCCCCAGGCATGAAGAAGTCCAGAGGTGAGCGGTTGCTGGTGCTGGCTGGTCAGTGACGTCACGGCTCTGGGTTGGAAACTGCACATTCTCGGCCTTCCCTGGAGGGTCTTAAGATGTCTGCCACAGCCTGTGTCATCATGTTGGGCATTCGGAAGCAAGAAGCTGAGGGAGCACTGAGTTTGTCATCGTGAGTTCTCCTGTGATCAGGAAGGGAAGGTCTTTTGCGAGGCCCTCCAGCACAGTTCCCGGTATATCTTTTTGGTCAGAACTGGGTCACATGCCTTGATGTAGACCAGACCTGGGCCCAACTTCCCTGAGACCAAAGCACCTCAACCTGAAACAAAACCAAATCAGATTCTGCTAGCAAAGGAGGAGAAGAAAGCTTTGGAGGAGTCAACAAGAGTCTCTATGCTCAGGCCACGGTTCCCTCAGGCCTTTATGTGTGTGTCATTGCCAAAGACTCCGACTCTGCTAGAGGAGCTTCTCCTACTCAAGCACCTGCGCTGGCCTGCGCTGAGCCCTAGGCAGAGATGGGTGTCTTCTAAGCTGACGCAGACACTGGGCCGCGAAATTGACTATTATGTAATTGACCCCTTGGACCCCATCAGAATTGACCGTCCAGGTCAGGCACTGTTTGTCTTTGTGTTTTCTACCTCCTGGATCCAGCATTGTGCCCAGCACATAGTAGGCCTTTTAAAGAGCATTTGTTGAGTTACAGTTGAATTAATCAATTCTCTTTCTCCCCTATATACAAGGCACAAGTAAGCCTAAAAGTAACAAATGTTAGGTTGGATTTTGCTAACAAGCACACTCTGGAAAATCTTACAGAGTTCTCTAGATTTTATCATCGTTTCGTGTCGTTTTGGGGAAAATGCAGTAATCTCCGGATAGCGTCCATCAAATTACTAGTGGCAGAAAACTTTGACCACGCTGTTGATCTTCTGGCGAGTCAGTCACCGTAAATCCTGGAGAGAGGTTTTATAAACGTAGTAAACCATTGCAAGCTTGTGTAAAGCACGTTAAACAGGGTAATAGCTTCATTTGGCCAAGTCATCTCAGGTCCAGTTCTACAGCTGCGTTAAGCTAGTCTTTATTGATACACCCTCACTGTTAAACAGCTTCTTAATGAAGTAGATTGCCTCGAAGCCATCCGATAGTGCCTGCACGTGCGCAAGCGCACACGCGCGCACATGCACACACACACGAGTTATCACCACCCAAAAACAACTGCAGAGGCAGTAATTATATAATATTAATGAGCAACATACAATGGGATGCGCCCATTTCTAATGCAGCTGAGTTGATTCTCAGTAATGGCTTTCTTGAAATGACCTGGGCCCCCACAGAAGTATCTTCAGGTTCAGCAGCCCAAGTAAAATATAATAAACGCATAAATAATTTAGCAAGAGAAAGAGGTAGCATTATGGTCACACTTCTGTGCTATAGTTATTTAAAAGCCTGGCAGCTTGGTAGTTAGGAACCTCTGTGTCCAGGAGTGTTGTAATTCACCATTTGCTCAGAGTTGAAACGAGGCAGAGGAGAGCTCCAGGCCCCTAGCTCATGTCTTATTTAGAGGCAATTTTTTAAAAATCTATCCAGCCATTTAAGTTCCAGAAATAGAAAGAGGAAAAAGAAATAAACACGCTTCAAATTTAGAAGTTTAGAGGCTGGTCGGCGTCCTCGTCAGGCAAGATCTGGGGCGCATGTTTTAAGCAATGTAAATACACGGTGAGCGTTTAAAAATTAGTTTCATTTGTGTGTGTGCGTGTGTGTTTCTGTTTAATCCGTAATACGATGGTTTAAGAGACAGTGTTTCTTCAAACTCTAGTCTTTTTTTATATACTCAGACACATCGTTTTTGCTGTATTGTTGTATCACCTATGTTATTATTCACCCAAGAGTATTTGTAAATGGACTCAACTTTTTAGAACTTAACTAAATAAGTTTAAACAGAAAATTCTGTATCACTAATATAAATAGAAAAATCAATGCGTCATGCCGTAAACCACATGCTATCATTCTCCTAACACACACTGAAATAAATACATGTTGAGTCAAACAAATGCCTAGTAATTAGAGTCAGAGTCCCCTGGCCCCGCTGGCCCCCCCCTCCCCCCCCCCACACACACACTACCTTAAAGCATCTCAAGGACTACCAAGTGACACTTTTAAGGAAGTGCTGGCTTACTGGTTAAGAACACAGATCTTTCAAATCGGGCAAGATTGGTTCAAGTCCCACCTCTGCCATTTGCCAGCTGAATGACTCATGAGCAGGGCTTTTGGTGTCTCTGAGCCTCAGTTTCCACATCTGGAAAATGGGGATAAAAGTCGTCGAGAAGTTAGTCGAAAAGATTATGTGAAGTAATATACGTAAAGCTCTTAGCACAGTGCCTAACCTACAGCAAATGTCCAAGAAATGTCAGCTACTATTATTATTAATTTGCAATTGGGGAGATGTGGGTCATTTAAAAGAACCAACCACCAATGAATTCGGTTCGGAACAAACAAAATGTACTAGGCGTCTCCCAAATGACAGGCTGTGTGGTAGGCCCTGGGGACATGGAGATGATTCTCGAAGGGACAGGCATGTAGAGTAAATGACAGCAGTATATGGGAAGTGCAGTGTGAGGTATGTGTCTAGGTAGTTACGACAGACCAGAGGAGAGCGTGATGAAAGTCAGCATCAGGGGAGAAAAATGTGCAGATCCATCCATGAGGCCTTCCCTGGTGGCTTATGAGGATATCAGTTGGTACCAGAAAGAACCAAGTAAATTGGATTTCTGCTGAGGAGCCAAAGACACATGAAATTCAAACATATATACAGCGCGGAGACCTATCATCATTTACTTACGGGCTTGGGTGACATTAATGAATTGGTGAATATCATTTTAAAAACCAAATCATGGTTGAGCAACATGTAAATAGAATTTTAACTTTCTCTCCTTCCACAGAGGTCGTGGGCAGATGGTTCACAGATATTTCAGGTTTGACCTGCAGGGTAATTTACTTAAAAAAGAATTCTTACTTGCTAACGTGTGAAAATCATACGATTTCATAAGAAAAGTCAGATTCGTGTCTTCTCTTTCCAGAGCAGAAGATGCGGCCAACTGGATGCTCGTGTCTGGCAACTCAGGGCCGGAGCTGAGTAGCTGCTGCTTTCCTAAGATGGGACATTCGCTCTCCGGGTCACCATAGTCCCTACCTGCCCAGGTGATAGTGCCGCCCTAAGACCCAGGTAAGTGGGGCCCCTGCCTTCAGTCCCCTGCTTTAGAGGCCCTGCTCTGGCCCCGCTCCAAACATGCCCTTCCCCATGCAGCCAGAGAGTTGATATTTCTGGTTAGTCCTCTTGGAATTATCTTCCCTTGTCATATACGTACATACATCACAAAGGAATTTTTAAAAATTTCCCTTAGAAACTTCATTAGTGGCTAGACTTTTGGGGGATATTTCTACTTTTCTGATTTAAAATGAATTTATATACATGGTAAAATAATCTGAAAGGTTTCGAAAAGTAAAAGGAAGAAGAAAAGAAAATCACGCATCGCTCCTTACTCTGCTAGTGCAACCATTAGCAACCTTTTAATATATTTATTTCCAGGCGTTTTTTTCTACACTTCTTTTCATAGCTGAGATCATGCCCAGAGATGTATGATGATAAGCTGCCATATTCCAACTATTTGAGCAGCTTTCTCCCTGCTGTTTGTCATTCCCTGTGCCGCATTTTAAAAGATAAATTGCCAAAGAAACTTCTAGATTTCATGGGCAAATACTGAAGTGAGGAGTGTTATGAACACCTTCCAGCGAGGTAAATGATGTGGTCCTAATTTTTTTTTTATGCGTGAGAGTTTACGATTTACCATTTTATTTTGATATTTTTGTTCATCGTTGTGATCGACGTCATGATTGCCATCAAGGGTCGATTTTTAGCCACCCAATATCTTGCAACCTTTTCCTGTTAAGCTCTGCATGAAGCATGTCGCATACACCCTGCCCCTTCCCTTTCTATTCTGACAGACTGCCATGCACTCATGCTTGTAGCTCATTAGTCAACAGTCCACAAACATTAATCAGATGACGCCCCCGAGCCACGTGCCATTGAGATCCCGAGACTGTCCACCGTAACAGGGGAGAGATGACTAAATCCCAAACTGCAATAAGCATGACAAGCCAACACCTAAGGGTGCCATGGGGACATGGAAGAGAGGCTTCCTTACTCAGCCTGGGCTCCAGGGAGGGCTTCTGAGAAGAGGCGATATTTGAGCGCTGTCTAGAAAGCTGAGCTGGGGGTTGGCAAGCAGGGAAAGGAATCAGGTGTTGGGTCAAGGCCCTTGGAGGGGGTGGCTGGTGAAGAGGAGAGCACCTAACCAACATTGACTGGCTGTGTGCTGTGTGTCAGGGGCCGTGCTGGGTCCACAGAAGACAGAGATGGGCAGGCTAATGAATGGATACACAGACAGACATTTGGGTGACATCCTACCTAATAGAACACTTCAGAACCACATTTTGACAATGAAGCCTAAATCCAAGGCAGTCTAGAATATCCCTAATAAAAGTAATTTAAAATGTCCTCTGTCGTTTGGCAATTTCTATTAAAATTTAAAATGTGCATATCCCGTGACCTGGGAATTCTATTTCTTGATTTCTAGTGTAGAGAAAACAAACTTGTTCAAATCATTTGCTTGTGTAAAAGGGTGTGTATTGCAGCACTATTTGCAAAAGGGAAAATAAATTGGGATCAGCCCAAATACTGATGCACAGGTGAATGGTTGTCAAAACTAGGCTATATCTATCTCATGGAACTGTATGACAAGTTAGAAAGAATGAGGTAACGTTATATATGTATACAAGACAGACAGCCGAAGGAAATAAAACAAATTACATAATTTACGTCCACTATATCATTCATGTAAAAAATCTACACATAAAATACCGTGTTTTCTATAGTTACAGAGATATGCAAGTTTTTATTAGTTCAGAGATATACATTTTAAATAATTACACAGAGAACTAGAGGACTTTTGCTGAACTGAAAACCATGGCTACCTCTGGGATTGGAGGAGGTGATTAAAAGAGACTCAGGTCTTTTAAAATCGTTTACAAGGAACATGTATTCTATGAATTGCTTCTGCAATTAAAGAATAAGTAAACAATAAAAATGTTCTAACTTTCAGGGTAAATCAGAACTACCTATTTAGAAACAAATTGAGCAACATGAAACAAGACACAAAAACATTCCTGCCCTGTGACCCAGTAACTTTCCTTTTAGGACTCCATCCAACAGAAATAACCCCAGAGAGTGGCAAAGATTTTCATATAAAGATGTTCAATGCGGTATTATTTATCATGGGGGGGAGGGGAAGAATCATCTGAAATGTTCGATAACGGGTGAACACTTAAATGGTGAGTTTACGTAATAGAATGCTGGGTAGCCATCGAAGCCTTGTTGCAGATGAATTGCTACTGACTTGCAAAAAATGTTAATGAAATAGTATTGTCAGAATATAAACATGCGAAGGTAGTGTGACCTCTAATGTGACATAAGCACAAATACGTGTCCATGAGACCCATGGGGGCGGGATAGGGGACCAGGAGAGCCTGATGTTCACCTAAGTTCTCTGCTTTAGACTTTTGATGTGATCTCTAAATGCAGTTAATGATCATGGGGACACACCGAATTGTGGTGCACAGTCACAGATGTACTCTTGCATTTATCATGTAACTCTGATTGTTGCGTGTAAACATTTAAAATACAGCACTTTTTTTCAATTCTGCTTTAATATCACTTCGCAGAGGCGGCCCAGCCGGCTCCCCCTCGCTGAGAGGACCTGTCCCACCACAGGCACAAGGGGTCAGAAGGGGACACCCCAGTGGGAGTGTGCACGCTGGTTGTCTCTTAGTGGTGGGATTGCAGATTTAATGGAAAGTTTTCTGTTTTATGCTAAATTTTCTACAGTGAGCATATATATTCCTTTTATAACTTAAAAATAGCTCCTAGAGTAAAATTTAAAAACCAAAACCAAAAACAAACAAACAGAAGAGGGAATATCTTCCTTTTGAACACAAAAGCAGAGCCTGGCTCTAGAATGTGCCACATCAGAATGTCCCCGGGCGGAGACCTCGGCAGGCTGGCACCAGGGCTGGACAGAAAGAATGCGGCTGGACCCTGCTCCAGTGTGTCACAGAGAGGCCAGGAGTGACTCCTGCTCCCGTCCCTCCCCACGCTTCGAGGTGAGGCCAGAGCAGTTTTGCAGGCCAGAGTGGCGAGTTGGTTCTGGTTCAAAGCCGGACTTGACGGCCAGAGGGGGCAGGGAGAGAACCCAGGCTCCCGCCGGGCCAGGTGAGCCAGGGGCCCCAGCACCCTGGCTCTAAGTCAGAGTTTGAGAGAGCTGCTCATTTGCAGGGACAAATGGGACGAGCAAGTCGACTTGACAAATAAATCCCTTTATCGGGGGACTTCAGAACAGAGGATTTATTTGTGTGGCAGACGAGCTGCAAGGGGGAGGGCGGGAGCAGGAGGGCGAGAGAAGACAAGAATCACCAGATTATGGAGGAATCCCTTCTGAACGGATGTGGGCCCTACTCCTGACAGATTCTACGCGTGCGTGTAGGTGTAGGGGGAGCTTACAGCCAGCAAGAGTGAGCGCTCCTCCCCAGCCCGGTCCACCTCTGTGCCCTAGGCTTTTTCTTCTCACTAACAAAGCGGGTAGAACTGGTTCAATCAGCAGAACAAACACAAGGCGTCCAGTTTTTTGCCCCTGTGAGGAAATGCTCCTGCCTCGTCACCAGGCACCACGTGCACCACAGGTCAGGCAGCAAACAGAGTGTCTAGTGGCAAACAGCTGTGGCCGGAGCCAGCACCCTCATTATAGGAAGCCGCTCCAATTTCCAGCCCGCAGTGTGTTCAGTGGAAGCAGGTCATTATAAACACAGCGCGTTTTTGCATATTCACCAAATTAAAATAATAATATGTTCTCTCCTTTCATGTACTATACGGATAAATCCCAATTTATGAATGAAACATGCTGATTAGTTAGTTAAAAGATAATTAGTCCCAGAATGTGTTTCCGAGTTGGAGATTTAATGAAAGCATGCAAATGTTTTCCCAAGTCCTCGGCACGTCAGTCTTTTAAAAAAGAAAAATATTCATAAGATGCATTCACGAGAGATAAATGATGAAGTGGCCTGATTTTATTTTTCTTTCTCGCTGTGTGAGGTGAAAATTTGGATGTAATTTGGTGCCTGTCAGGCTGAGTCACTTCAGAAATATGGATCCAAGCAATGGCTGTCATACCCGATTGGGTTTTGATGTGCAGATTGTCAAGAGAAAAAGTCTCGGCTGAGACTTCTCGTTCTGGAGTGGACCTTCTGACTCAGTATGGAGCCTTCATGTCCTGGGCCCAAGGCAGAAAGACCTGGGCAGCAGAGAACCAGAAAGTGGCGTCTGGGTCTGGGGTCTGTTCAATTTTCATTGTGTTCCCACCGCTATGAAAACCAACATCGGGTTTTGGACAAAATCTGGGTGTTTTAGTCACAGAATCAAAAGGTCGTAGACACTCCAAGGACAAAGGGGCATAAGGATGACCGCCAAGGGCGTTTAACCTGAGGACCGGCTGACGGTTCCTGGCCTGGGAAGCTGCACGCAGCCCAGCTGCACTTTATCGGGCTGTTAAATCCCACCGCTTGTACTGCATCGCATGTTATAAGAGCAGAAATGGCTTCGCTCGCCCATCAGATGCATGTGGTCCAGTGAGATTGTTCAGCTTCCATCGTGGTGCATCTTCCATCCTTGGACCCGACCTCCATTTCTCTGATGGAGCCTCTTACGAAGTTCGGGTTTGCATCTGGAACCCTCGTTATGGGGAAATCAGACGCAATGCTCGGCGACGCTCTGGCCACGAGAGGCCTGTGGGAGCACAGGTGAGCGCGGGGACCGGCGGATCCAGGCTCCTGTCCCACAGTTGTCCCAGGCTGCAGGCCACTGAGAATGATGATAAGAGCGGCCTGTGCGCCTAAAATGTCCTCGTTTCCCACGTGTGTGTAGTGGCGTTCACACAGTTAAACGGCCGCTGGCTGTCACATCGTGATCCTTTCTCTCTGAGTTTCAAGACGTGTTTCGACTTTGGGGCAATAACGATGAAGAACTAGATAACATTTGCCACGTGCCAGAGACTGTTTTATATATGTCTTCCCTCCTCTAGTCTTGGCAATTTATCCTCCTCTGACGGAGAGGCTGGAGCAATATGGTCTGAGGAAAGGCCTGGCACGTAGTAGACGCCGGGAAATGACAGTAGCTCTTTTACTGCCACGCTGCTGCCCTCCAGTCTCTTCCTCCACGGCCCCTCGTCACACGGCCTCCTGCGTGCATTCAGCAGACGTCTCTCGACCACGCTGGGCCCCTCAGGGATCAGAGACAAAGAGGCTCCAAGAGTTCCCCCAGTGGACTCTCTCCTGCCCCGCTGCCTTCACTGCCGCCTCGGCCCGGAGTCGGCCCCCCACCCCTTGAAGCCTGTCTGCCTAATGAACTCGCCCTTACAACCCAGCTCAGGCAGCGCCTCCTCCATGAAGCCCTCTCATCCACCACGGGCTGATATTCACCCACTGTGGCGTAAAGGCTGGACTCTGATCTGCCTGATCCGTCAGCACCAGCGCTAAACTGTCTCGAAGACCCCGCCAATCTCTCCCGCCCCCTCCCCACCGTGCGGTCCCACGGCACTGTGTGCGTCTCCATCTTTACTCTGTCAGCCTGTGTTCTCATCGTTGGGTTTCCTCCTCTGCCTCCCCTGCCTGACTGTGAGCCAGGCAGGCAGGTTTAACTATCATCATCTCCGTGGCTAGCCCAGGGCTGGCCACCAGTATCAGTAACGGAGAGAGAGGGAGGAGGAGGAAGGAAGGTGGGGGGAAGACAGGATACACTTGGGGGAAAGGGAGATGGTGTATTTTTGGCTCATGTGCTGAGCACCATGAGGAAATGGCCACGGGCTACAAAGCTGTCTTTACAGACACCTCCCCTAGCCATCTGCCCCCAAAACCCTGGCGCAAGAAATCTCTCTACCTTTCTATACAAATCCCAGCGCCCATGCAAATTGTGTATAAGCATTGAGTATGATCTCGGTTTTGCACTTGGAAAGAAAAACAAATCTTTTGCCCTTGCCAGTGTCTGTTTCATTGTCCAGCCCTTGGAGGCTCTGGTCCGTGAGTGTCTGTGCCGGCGCATGTGGCTGAGGATGCGCGCTTTATGCGCAAAGGAAGCAAGGTTTCTTTGGCTGGTTCCCCGACCCCAGCTGCCAGTCACAAGGCCGTGGGCCTCCACGGGCTCCGAGGAAGTCTCCCATCTGTACTGAGGAGGCTGCCGCCTTTCCAGTGAGGCCTCGAGGACATCCTCTGAATCAGAAGTGCCCTCGGGCTACGGAAGGCCCACTGCCAAGTGCCTGGCAGCACCGAGCAAGGGCACAGAACTCTGTGTCCCTTCTCCCTCGGATGCTGTGTGCTGCGGTAGAAAAGCGTCGGGCGCAAATGTAGCTGTCAGTCTCCAGCGGTGAGGTCTTGGACCAGCCTTTTCATTTCTCCGTGCCTCAGTTTCCTCATCGGAAAAATGGAGAGAGCCGAATCGCCGCCTCAGTAGCACCGCTGTGACCATAGGTGAGATAACGCCCTTGATGACGTTTTGTGAATGGAAAGGTTAAATGTACATGTCGATTTGCTATTGACACAGCAGGAAGCTGAAGTTGAAGTGTAAGTGGGGACACCGAGATAGACGGCTGCTGCGTTCCACAGGGCCAGCCAAGTGCAGGAGTTACCAAAGAAAAACCTGGAAAACGACCGCACGCTTCTCAAAGCTCTTCACACTCTGTAGGGTAGAAAAGGGCTGGGTCGTTGAAATTTCAGGGAGAGTCTGTGAAGTCTGCTTCGGAAAAAGGCATTTGTGACTTCTTTCTCGGCCCTAGTTTATCGGGACTCTCGGAGAGCTCGTTCTGTGTGCAGCTGGGGGATGTGGGGGCTCTGGGGATGACTCACGCTCAAGTAAGCGACAGGGACTGGTGGCAGCAGTGGAGGGGGAGTAGGGACATGGCCCTATGGGGGCAGGTCAGAGGTAGGTGATGCAGGAGTCGTAACCATCAGTGGTTCCGCGGGGACGTCTCCAGAAAACCCGGATGCAAAACTGTCAACTTAAAACATGTCAGACTCAGAGAGTGCAAAGCCAGCCTTGAATGGTATCGACAATTGACAACTTTCCCATCCTCTGTACCTTCCTTCTCTATCCCCACGTGATCCTTGGCGGGACCAGAAAATAGGTTAGCAAGCTAGTGTAGGAACAGATACTGGAAATGCACAGGTTCCTGCTGGCCCCAGGCCCTACTGGGAAGAGGGGAGATGTATGTGATGAATCCAGGCCGTGTCCCTGACTTAAAGTGACCTAAGGACCTTTTGTTACCTAACAGTGATTAGAAAACTCATGGATCTGTCCGTATTCTCATTTTGGAGCGAGGGCCAGATTATATACAGTGAATAGGTTTAAAGGGAAATGGGAGACAAAAATAAAGTTGCTTTTTTAAGAATTCTGTTTGTTCAGTGTGTTGGATGCATATTCTTACCGATCCAGCATTCACCATGTGCAAAGCACTTGATAGATTCAAAATAACCCACAGAGGTGGGTGCGATTATAGGGCCCATTTTGCAAAGGAAGAAACTGAGGTTCAGAAGAGTTAGATTACCTGCCACAGGTGGCAGGATGGGTGGGAAGGGTGCCAGGACTGAGAGCCAGGCAGTCAGGCGCCAGGGCACCATGCCACCTCCCCATCTCGGAGTCTCAGCCGGCAGATCAGACAAGGACTAACGTTATCACTCACGCCTCCAAGTGCACTCAGCTAAAAATACTTCAAGAGTGCACAGGAATTTTCACCAATCCCTTGGGGGAAGGACTTCAGGGAGACACGATGTTTTGGTTAGAACGACTTGCTTTTAAATATCGAGGCCCACTCAAGCGAGCTTACGGAGAAAGCAGGGGAATATTCTCATAAGGTTCCAGGGATGGGTTCTGGAAGCCTGTACGGACTCTCTCCGCCTCATCCCCCTCGTTTCTGCTTCCTCCTTCCCCTCCTTCTCCTCTACACATTTCTCAATCCGCTCGGCAGAGCACGGCTGCCTCATATCCAGGGTTAGGGGCACGGGGTGCCAGCCACGCGGAGACCCGTTGGTTGAATGCTGATTCCAAGTGCAGAGAAAGATTAATTACATACTGAGTACCTACTACGTGGCAGGCGTTATTTCAGGCACTTGGGATATGGCAGTGCACAAAATAGAAAACAATGAAACAAAACAAACCTTGCCCTTGAGGGGCGTCCTCTCCGGTAAGATTCTGATTGGTCTATGTTGGGTCAGCTGACCTCTTCCCCTGACCCAATCAAACGTGCCCTGGGGGCGGAGTCAGAAGATCTCAGCCGACAGCTTCAACCCTCCATAGTGGCAGCTGTCCATTGCCAGGTCCCGCTGGCTTTCTCTCTCAGGGGGCCCCTACCCCATCAGCCTTGTCCCAGGTCTCTTTCATGCTGGGTTTGACACACATTGTCCTTTATCTCACCCCGCCTTTATGTTGGATGAAGCCAGATCTTATTTTCCCGTTGCCTTTTGTCTTTCCAACCTTGAAGGGAGCTCATGCCTTAAGGGAGATGTGGTCCTCTCTCTCAGCTCCGGTGCAGGCAGTGAGTGGAGACAGAGCCGGGCTACGACAGCACACACAGAAAGGACGGACTATACTGGGGCTCTTGTCCCCCCAGATGGTCTCCTCTGACACAGTGACACTGCTTTGTACAGCTGGGCCTGGCCGTGGGAGCCTGACTGAACGGGGCCTTGTCAAAGTGCATTCGTCCTTCATTGTCCTGCAGGCAGGGGTGGTGATGACCTGGACAGCAAGGGTCCTCCCCTGCTTCCTTTTTGATGGCCGCTGTGGTCAGCTTCAGCAGTGCCAGCTGCTGCATTTCAATTGGCCGAGTTCTGGGCCTCCTGCCTTCCTACCATTTCAACAGCTTTTTTTTTTTTTTAATTTTCTTTCCTTTTTCATTTTTTTTTTTAACACAAGCTACTGCGCATTCAGTAATGGAATAGATTACGTCAGATGCTACACTTGCCAGCCTCAGTGCTGAGCTAGGCCTCTCGCCGCCACAGCTGAGTGTGCCAGCCTGGTGTACACCGGAATGGAGTTCACAGCACAGAATCCCCCCCGGACAGGTCCCTGCGGGATCCCTGAGTTTTGTCAGTTGAAAAGTGTGGTACTCTGTCTTTTCCTGGTGGTTAAGAACATGAATCTCTGAGTCAGGGGAGACCAGATTTCAATCCTGCCGGAGCCACTTGCTGTGCATGACTCGAGGCGTGTAACTTAACCCTCGATGCTCCAGTTTCCTCGTGTCAAAGGAGGCTGATAATGGTCTCCTCGTTGCATTGTTGAAATCCGGATGATATAAGATGCTTAGCATGGTTCCTGGGACATAGTAATGACCCAGCACATGGCGGCCATTGTCACACCCCTTCTTGAACTCTATCTCCTAACATAATCTCCATGGCCATGGAGAGTGTGCTGGCATCAGGCACTGGGATCAGACAGACCTGCAAAGTTGTGACGGTCACACATACTTCTTGAATAGTTATGAGGATCAAATGAGATAATGCACATAATCATAATAAACCTGTCTGAATGCTTTATGCATCTTATTCATTTTCCACATGGGGAGACTGAGGCGTTAACAGGGGCCTCAAGTAACCGACTGGTTCAAGGTCACAAGTTAATAAATGGATGAGGCAGGAAGTGGGTGGAGTAAGAAAGTCTACTCGTCGTGTCAATCTCACGCCTTAGCATATGGACTGAAGTGTCTGGCACCTAGTGGGAGTTCAAAAAAACATGAATTACATTTCCACACATCGCAGATGTATAAATGACAAGGCTATAGAGCAGAATGGATGTTTAACACGGTATCTGTGTGAGTCGCTAGGGAACGAAGTCAAGCCAGTGGCATGATCAAATGAGGTTAGGAGTACAGACCATGTGCCAGGTATTCTCCCGAGGGCTTGGCACGTGGAATTGTGAATTAATTCTGAGAATCGCCATGTGTGGTCGATGGACGGGCCCTGGTGTTTCATGGGAATTCTGTCCACATGTACATCCGAGGTTCCTGATCTCAGATTAAGCCCCAAACCACTCATCTCTGTAGCTAGCCCAGGGCTGGCCACTAGTAGGTATCAATGATGGAGAGAGGGGAAGAAGGAGGAAGGTGAGGCCTGTGGCTATAGCCCAAACCGAACCACAAACAGGACGTGCAAAGATTTGGAAGGACAATCTCATCATGGCCAAATTTCCAGCCTTGTTTTCCACTGGTCCTGAAAAATATATGCACAGAGTGAAGCAGTCTCCAGGCTGAGAACCTGGAGGTGTCAGTCAGGGGCTGGCAGGAAACAGATGGCACATGCAAATTAGGTGATTTGAGGGGATACCGGAGCTATTTACCGAGGTGTCGGGGAACCACAAGGATAGTGCAGTTCCCTGGGGTTGGCAATGGCTGAGTGCTGTTGTCTCCCCTAGGCCTGAAGGGAGAGGGGAGGTACTGGTGACCTGAGCCCTGAGACCGTGTACTGGGTGGAGAGGCTCACCTGGCAGGAGCTGTGACCTTTGGTAGAGGGACTCAGCCAACCCACAGTGGTCCAACAAAGTGGAAGCAGGAGAATAAACACCCAAGTTCACCCTCCTACTTCCTTCCAGTCTCCTGCCAGGTTCCACATTGTTCGACACAAACCAAGAACCAGAGAGCAAAGGGGCTCCATCGATGCAATCCACCAAGATCGGACACTCTGGGGCACAGAGCAGATGCAACAGGGTGGCATGGAGGTCTGGACAGGCAAAGGAAAATTTTCTGGAACACTGGCTCTCAACTGGAACTGCGGGGAGGCCTTTGCCCCCCTGGAATTGGAGATTCAAAGGCAAATAGAATTTGGGGATGTCAGCGACGGTGACCTGTTTCTGGGACTGAGGAGTGGGATGGCTGGCTCACGACTAGACTTGTGCTGGCCAACCTTGGAGGGTCACATCCCCTTCTGCTCCTCCACACTTTGCATGGGGTCTCTTAACTGATTCTAACGGAAGAAACCATTGAGTCTCGTTTTTCCTCTCCAGCTACTCTCTTCAAAGCCAGAAATAGCTAAAGAAGACTTTGCAAGCTCAGGACTGCTCTGACTGCAAAGTCATCCATGTCCTTCAAAACTGGTGTGAGTTTCACTTCCCTTGTGATGTCTTTCCTGACATTTGCGTATGTCTGTCCCACTGTCTAAAATACAGAATGACATAATGGCATGTGTCACTCATCTCCGTATGCCCAGAACCTGACACAGGCTGACATACTATAGGATGCCAATAAATATTTGTTCGATCTTTATGACCCTGTGTTTCTCAACAGATTTCAATTTGACCAGCATCGATTAAGCCCCTACTACTTTCCAAGCACCACGTCAGTTCATTTTCCTGTGAATTCCCTAATTTAAATGTTCTCAGTGGGCCTGGTTATCATCCCCATTTTACAAATAAGGCAACTGAGGCTCAGAGAGATGACAAGTTTGAACAGAGTTCTTCTCTGGTCTAATGCTCTGTCCTTTCCGGCCTAGAAGGTGTCTCTTGATGGGTCATTGAACGGTAACTTCATGCATATGCATGAGCTGACTGCATGAATGAGCTCAGAGGAGCCTCTGTGTGTGTGTGTGTGTGTGTGTGTGTGTGTGTGCGTGCACGCGCGCCTGCGTGCCTGTGTGCGTGCGCTTTGTGAAGCTCTGAACATCGTTGATGGTGCTGCCTGCGCACAGTGCTCATCTCACCGTCGTCTGACGGTCACTGCCAACTCAAGCGCTCAGGATATCCTCCTTGTACTATTGACCTTGAACCCATCCTGCAATATGAGCATGAGATGGGCTCAGGACGGATGCTGCCCCTGACCTCAGCTCTCAATTGGACGCAGGAGCCCCGCCTTTCCCGTACTTGACTTGCTCCTGTTGATTCAAAGCACACGTATTTCTGACAGTTTCCTCTGTCGAACAGTGAAAACATAAAATTGTCAAGTGCCTACTCTTTTCTTATTCTACCACGGAGCTGCCAAAATTCTAATCGGCCAATAAAATCCACCCACCTCAGAAGAGCCCCACTCACCCACACTCACCAAAAAGAGAACAAAAGCTAAGAGCTGTTAAAAAATACATATTTCATATGCTCTGAACGTGCATGTAGTTCTGTCTTCATAACGGCCTTGAAGATAGGAACTATGGTTAGCTGTGTTTTACAGGGGATGGGCCTCTGGCTTTGGTGAGGCACTTGTCCAAAGTCACACAGCTAGGAAGTGGCAGAGCAGGGCCTCGGGCAGACCTGGACTTCTAGCTCTTGCTCACGGATGGGCCAGCCCGAGGGAGCTTTCTACTGCTTCTGAGCTCGCTGGCCTCAATCACAGGTAGCATCACCTCGATTCCTTCTCATTACCTTCTGCCCTATTTTACTAGGGATTCAGGGCAGATTTGGATCTGGCCTAGAAAAACATCTTTCTGACCCCCTAGAGAGAGAGACAGACAGAGACAGAGACAGGGACACGTTTCTAGGCTGTTCTTTAGAACCTAAGGCAAGTTCATGACAAGATTTCTCCTTCCTGAAAGTCCTCGGGACACTGTACCTGCCCCCTCCCGCTTTCTATGGCCTTGTCACAGTCTGCCTTATTTCTGCCCCATCTCCCCTTTTGGGCAGGGAGCTCTCCAAAGGCCGAGTCTGCGTCTAACTTTCTAGGCTCCTCTCCCATCAAAGCCCGGTGTCCATCAACATTTAGAAAGCGCCGTATCAGATGCTTTCACAGCAACGACCGCATTTCTTCTTCGTGGCCGCCCATGTGGAGTACACGGTAGGATCGGCCCATTTTACAGATGAGGACGCGGAGGCGAAGAGAGGCGAAAGAACTTGCTCAAGGTCACGGAGCTAGTGAAGGGCAGAGCTGGGGTTTGCGCATCGGGCTGCCCGACGTACCATCAGTGTGTTTTCTGCAACACAGCAGCTGCTGAGCGAGTGCTCAATAAACGTTGGGTGAACGACAGACGAAGAGAGCAAAGGAAGAAGAGGAGGAATATTGGGAAACAATTAAAAGGCAGCAAAATAAAGAGAAATAATAGAATATTTCAAAGCAGTAACTCGGTGGAAGATTAGAAAAATGGTCTAGGGTCTAACTTCCATGTTTTTTAAGTTTGCAAAAAGGGAGGCACACACCCCAGATCAGAGAAAGAAACATGGAAGCCGCTCGAATTCTAGCTTCTGAGTGGATCTTTCACTGGGCTTTCTGAAGGGACGGGGACACTGCTGGCTGTCACAACGCCAGGGTGCTTGCTCTACGGAGCACATGTGCTCCGTGTTAAAACGGTAAGATTCTTTTCAATAAACTTGAGCGATTTATAGCTACAGTTCAGAAGTTACTGCCCTTGGAGTTAAATGAGCAGGGTTCAAATCCGAAGTCTGTCATTTCCTAGCTGCCCAGCCTTAGCTAAAACCCCTCCTGCCTCTTAACCTCAGTTTTTCCATTCGTAAAATGGCATGGCAAGATGCCTCCTTTCAGAGGGGCTCAGTAAATCGGATGAAGTAGTGAATATAAGCCCCTGCCAGGGGCTTAATTACATGTTTCCCTGTTGCTCTATAATGATTTCATTTTGTTTTTAAACATGACCCTAAGCAGCCCCTCTGCTGCCACCTCCAGCTTCCCACTGGGAGACAGTTCAGAGCAGTGAAGGTTTCCAGGGACACGAGCCAGACTGCTGGGTTTCGACCTGACTTTGCCATTTCCGAGCTCGTGACCTGGGCAACTTCCTTCACCCGCTTTTCTCACATTTTTCTCACCTGTAAAGTGGGACTAATTCTAGGACTTCCCTCATGGAGTTCCTAAGAAGAGGATGGCGCCTGGGGATCCTGCCTGGCACACAGCAAGCAAACGTCAGTCATCGCGGTATCGCCGTTATTATTATTATTATGTGCTGAGTGTTTCAGCTGCTGCGCCGTCCCCTCCCCCACCTTGCCCATATCCCAGCTGCTGAGCTGGAGGACCCAGTCTGCAGGGCAGCCAGGCATCACTTTTCGCGAGGAAAGAGCCTCATCGTCTTTCAGTGATGTCAGGAGGGCTCCTTATCAATAATTGAACAGTTTTCCAGGAACCCAATCTAGCGAGCGCAGTGCTGGGGCTGCAGGGCCTGGCTGGCTGGGCCTCCCAGAAGGCACTGGGCGCAGTGGGGATCGTTATCTGCCTGCTCTGCGGGCGGTGGGGTCTGGGGCCGCTGGAGGGGCTCAGGCTGCAGCGTGGGCCACAAGACCTGAGCATCTCCGCAGGGCCAGAATCTCTCCCCAGCCCCCAAACAGAAGGCCCTATTCTTCGCCGGCTCAGCTTGAGCCCAGAGCCTGAAAGTCACCTGAACGCCTCGCCCTCCCCCACCTCTCGCTTTCAAGTCATCCATAACTCCCGATGGTTTTGTTTTTAAACATGAACAGATCCGCCCGCTCCTTCGGTTCTCATCGTCAGCACCCTAGAGCAGGCATGCGGGGGCCCCTCACCGTCGCATCTCACTGGCTTCCCTGATGGGCGCCTGCAATGCCACCCCGCCCCCCCCAAAACACACACACACACACACACACACACACACACACACACACACACACACGCACACAGACAGCAGCGAGGAGAAATGTTTCTAGAATGCAAATGCAAACCTGGTCACACCACCTCCGTCCCTAAATGCTTCTGTGCTGCTCTGAGGAAGATGTTCAGCCCCTCCACGCGTCCCCAAGGCCTATGGCTAGCCTGTGTTGGCCTTGACCCCGCACCCTGCTTGTCTTCATCTATGACCTTCCGGCCACACCACCCTTGTGTGAGTCCCCGTCATAGACATTCCGTACCTCCGGGTCCTCGTCCACCTCATTCTCTCCCCCGGATCTGCCTCATACTTATCATGCAGCTCTCAGATAACGTCACCTCCTCAGAGAAGCCTTCCCTGACCTCCTGTCTAAAACAGTGACCCCACACCATCAACCCCCTTCCCTTCACAGCCCCTGCATATCTCCACCATGAGACTCAGCCCAGCCAGAATGATTCTGTCAACCTGTCGGCTTCCGTATTTATCCTTGGTCTCCCTCACGAGAAGGTGAGCCCATGGGGACACGGAACCTGCCTGTCTTGCCCATAGCTGTACCCTCAGGACCACCAGCTCCTGGATCCTGAAAGGGGGGCGTGGTCGAGTGGGGTGAGCACTAGACTCCTGGTCTAGGGTCCAGAGTTTGGGGTCCAGCTCTGTGACCTGCTCTCTGTGTGCAGTGAAGCCCATTATTGCACCTCTAGAAAGTACAGGTGGGTCAGGAGACCCGGGGTCCAGCCCAGGAACTCACTTTTCCTTTTGGAGCCTCCTTTTCCTCATCTGTCACGGGAGGGTCGTACCCTCTACCTCACAGGAGAGTGGTTAAGATTCCACTAGGTGAAGCGTGTGAATCCATGCATGTAGACAGTCTGGCTCATTCTGGGAGTGATGGAGGGGAGCCTAGGGCCTGCCTAATCGTACAGGCATTCTGCACTGACTCAGGCAGACAGACCCGGTCCATATTCACCCCACAGAAGCCGTGGCCAGAGGGGCAAAATGCAATCATCCAGCCTAAAGCCTGTTAGATGGAGCCCACTTCACAGCAGCCAAGCCAGAGTGGTGATGCCATCGGGGGGGGCCGGGGGGTGACCCCTGCCGGATTTCACCGAGCTTCCCTGTGGGAAGGGGCTGCTGGGGAGCTGCGAGGGACCTTGAAATCTCAACCACAGGCTTCTCCCCTGCAGGACGAATATCTCTTATGCAAACTGGATGTAAGCCAACAATAATTTACGGTATACACTTGAACTCTCAGGTCCACAGGAACGAGAGGTGAGAGGCTCTAAAGTTTTAACCTTTGCTTAGAGAGACTTTATTGTAACGCTAGCTGGAAAAGATGATAAAGAGGATAAAAATTACATCAGATGCTTTGTACAGGTGTCAGAGCTGGTGGCCATAGGCGGTGGCATGTGATTTTATCACACAGGAGCCGCTGGCGTTAGGGTTCAAGGCTACGAACTTCCAGCTACAGAAACACCTTTGCTGCTAGGGCTCCCGTGGGAAAAATTATTTTTCTTATTGTGACTCTAAAGCTCTCTTGTCCCACCCACCCCCTTTTTTTCCTTCCATTGAAATAATTTATTTTATAACCATGACCCAGAAGTCAGAGTTACGCTGGCATTAAAGCAGAAAGGACCATTAATACTGAAAAGACATGCTTCCGCCTGCTCGCCAGCATGCTGCATTTTTAGAAAATCTTTGAAAAAGTATTAATGTGGGTGAGGCACTTAACTCAGTACTCGGTGTACAATAAGCACTCTGTACCCATTAACTTCATATTCCTACTCCTATTTTATTAACTGTAGTGTATATAAGCGCACTTTATAGTAAACAGCCTCAGATCCTTTTGGGGGGTGGGTGGGAGGAAATGAGGTGAATGCTTAAGAAATTCTAGGAGTCTGGAGTACATTCTGGATGTACTCGAGATGGATGCGAATTTGGTTCCAGTGCCAGGTGACCCTCATCCACCAGGCGATGCCTGGCTGTCTCACTCCTAAAAGTGATCCACATAAAAAGCCCCCGATTGGATGGGAGGAGGCAACTCATCTAAGGTAAGCGCCCACCAGGTACCTTCAAATACCTTCCCCTGTTTAAATCTCACAGCAGCCTTGGGATGTGGAGTTTCTCCCACAACTTACAGGTAGAGAAACTGAGGCTCAGTGCAATTCGGTAACTCGCCAGGGGGATATAGCTAGAAAGTGGCCAGGCTGGACTTGAACCCAGATCTTTACGACCCTAAAGAGTGCAATCCTCCTCTGTCTGGAATCAGCCCTCAGGTCTTCGCTGCTTCTTTAGGAGCCTGTAGTTAAGTTCGAGCTCACAAAGCTTGCATTTGTTTAAAAGGTGGCATCCTAAGTTGTGATTTATGTTTTATCATCCATTTCCCATTTCGCAGGCAGCCCTGCTCCAGACCTCTGACTCCTGTGCCTTCGCCGGCCAGGCCTCTCATCTGTCACCCAACCCCGATCCTAGCAGCTTCCAGTCAAAGTCAGTTATCTGCTGTCAGGGCTGCTTCAATATTTCATGGTGGCCTGGAGGACAGATCTCTGCACCGGGGGCAGGCAAGGCAGCTAATGGATCAGCTGCAGGCACCAGGTGTCCAGGGCTGGCGCGGATAGTCTGTCAGACCAGTAAAGCAGAGAGTGGAGGTGCAGGTAAGCATCTCACGAAGGACAGGGCTGCACATTTACAACAGGGCAAAAATTTAAATGCCTGACTTACATGGACCGTGAACCGAGACTTAGAGGAGAAGCCGCTTTAGCGTTTTTATATCCTTTGCATGATCTTCTAAGGAACACACACACACACACACGCTAGTGGTGTCTAGTGAGGTGTGGTGTAGAACGCCAGCTGTCTACTTCTCATTCGCCCAGGAGTAGTCTGCTGAGTAGGCATCACATGATTTGCCTACTGTATGTCAGGCACTGAGCTAGGTCCTGGGGACATGCGATGAATAAGACAGACACATTCCTGCCCTCTTAGCCTACATTCCAGTGGGTGGAGGGGGGAAGGGCACTGCACCTGAACAAGAGAAATTTAATGAGACCCAAGGGTCCTGCAGGAAACAGAACAGGATGGGATGGAGGGACAGGCAGGTGGCGTTTCCAACAGGGAGGTGACCTCAGAGCTGGACCTGAAGGATGAGATGGAGCCATCCAGGGGGAGAGGGTCAGGCAAGAGGAAAAGGCGGTGTGCGTGCATTTGGAGGCCTTCGGCTGAAAGTAGCTGAAAACCCAAACTCAAC
>NW_011889184.1:224699-226836 GCF_000151845.1 Pteropus vampyrus | reverse complement strand
TCCTCAGAGAAGCCTTCCCTGACCTCCTGTCTAAAACAGTGACCCCACACCATCAACCCCCTTCCCTTCACAGCCCCTGCATATCTCCACCATGAGACTCAGCCCAGCCAGAATGATTCTGTCAACCTGTCGGCTTCCGTATTTATCCTTGGTCTCCCTCACGAGAAGGTGAGCCCATGGGGACACGGAACCTGCCTGTCTTGCCCATAGCTGTACCCTCAGGACCACCAGCTCCTGGATCCTGAAAGGGGGGTGTGGTCGAGTGGGGTGAGCACTAGACTCTTGGTCTAGGGTCTAGAGTTTGGGGTCCAGCTCTGTGACCTGCTCTCTGTGTGCAGTGAAGCCCATTATTGCACCTCTAGAAAGTACAGGTGGGTCAGGAGACCCGGGGTCCAGCCCAGGAACTCACTTTTCCTTTTGGAGCCTCCTTTTCCTCATCTGTCACGGGAGGGTCGTACCCTCTACCTCACAGGAGAGTGGTTAAGATTCCACTAGGTGAAGCGTGTGAATCCATGCCTGTAGACAGTCTGGCTCATTCTGGGAGTGATGGAGGGGAGCCTAGGGCCTGCCTAATCGTACAGGCATTCTGCACTGACTCAGGCAGACAGACCCGGTCCATGTTCACCCCACAGAAGCTGTGGCCAGAGGGGCAAAATGCAATCATCCAGCCTAAAGCCTGTTAGATGGAGCCCACTTCACAGCAGCCAAGCCAGAGTGGTGATGCCATCGGGGGGGGCCGGGGGGTGACCCCTGCCGGATTTCACCGAGCTTCCCTGTGGGAAGGGGCTGCTGGGGAGCTGCGAGGGACCTTGAAATCTCAACCACAGGCTTCTCCCCTGCAGGACGAATATCTCTTATGCAAACTGGATGTAAGCCAACAATAATTTACGGTATACACTTGAACTCTCAGGTCCACAGGGGCGAGAGGTGAGAGGCTCTAAAGTTTTAACCTTTGCTTAGAGAGACTTTATTGTAACGCTGGCTGGAAAAGATGATAAAGAGGATAAAAATTACATCAGATGCTTTGTACAGGTGTCAGAGCTGGTGGCCATAGGCGGTGGCATGTGATTTTATCACACAGGAGCCGCTGGCGTTAGGGTTCAAGGCTACGAACTTCCAGCTACAGAAACACCTTTGCTGCTAGGGCTCCCGTGGGAAAAATTATTTTTCTTATTGTGACTCTAAAGCTCTCTTGTCCCACCCACCCCCTTTTTTTCCTTCCATTGAAATAATTTATTTTATAACCATGACCCAGAAGTCAGAGTTACGCTGGCATTAAAGCAGAAAGGACCATTAATACTGAAAAGACATGCTTCCGCCTGCTCGCCAGCATGCTGCATTTTTAGAAAATCTTTGAAAAAGTATTAATGTGGGTGAGGCACTTAACTCAGTACTCGGTGTACAATAAGCACTCTGTACCCATTAACTTCATATTCCTACTCCTATTTTATTAACTGTAGTGTATATAAGCGCACTTTATAGTAAACAGCCTCAGATCCTTTTGGGGGGTGGGTGGGAGGAAATGAGGTGAATGCTTAAGAAATTCTAGGAGTCTGGAGTACATTCTGGATGTACTCGAGATGGATGCGAATTTGGTTCCAGTGCCAGGTGACCCTCATCCACCAGGCGATGCCTGGCTGTCTCACTCCTAAAAGTGATCCACATAAAAAGCCCCCGATTGGATGGGAGGAGGCAACTCATCTAAGGTAAGCGCCCACCAGGTACCTTCAAATACCTTCCCCTGTTTAAATCTCACAGCAGCCTTGGGATGTGGAGTTTCTCCCACAACTTACAGGTAGAGAAACTGAGGCTCAGTGCAATTCGGTAACTCGCCAGGGGGATATAGCTAGAAAGTGGCCAGGCTGGACTTGAACCCAGATCTTTACGACCCTAAAGAGTGCAATCCTCCTCTGTCTGGAATCGGCCCTCAGGTCTTCGCTGCTTCTTTAGGAGCCTGTAGTTAAGTTCGAGCTCACAAAGCTTGCATTTGTTTAAAAGGTGGCATCCTAAGTTGTGATTTATGTTTTATCATCCATTTCCCATTTCGCAGGCAGCCCTGCTCCAGACCTCTGACTCCTGTGCCTTCGCCGGCCAGGCCTCTCATCTGTCACCCAACCCCGATCCTAGCAGCTTCCAG
>NW_011889184.1:209165-222549 GCF_000151845.1 Pteropus vampyrus | reverse complement strand
CTTGTATTTTGCGACAGTCCCTAAAAGTGGACATCACACTGGGCTATTCTGGGCGGTGGCTGAATCGGCTCTGTCCAACCCGCCACGTGCCACCAACACACTTGCTATTTCGGGCACAGTCACTAAGCGGTTCCATCTAAGCCTCTTGAGGCTACAAGGTACCAAATGTTTAGAATTAATTGGCTTCTATTTTCCTTCCCCGTACATGTGCCTTGGTGCCTTTTTAGGGCAAGATTGACGAGAGGATTCCTTCCTGAATTCTGGCAGGCCTGATTCGACTCGGAGTTAATTATCTCTAATATGCTATACAATTCCCTCTGTACCTTTTATGACATGGAATGGAGGCATAATTTATCCACGTCTATCATTGGAGACTCTTTTTTTTTTTTTTACAGAGTGAAAACTGTGCATGTGCCTCACAAAAATATTTTTTTTTTAGTTTACCATCGTTTATCCACGAGATGTTGATCACGCCTCTGGGCCCAGCATTGAGTTAGGTCGTTTAAAATTCATTATTAGGTTAATGTCTCACGAGTCTATCAGGTCAGTAGTCTTACCCTCATTTGGGCACGGAAAAGAATCAGTTCAGAATGGAAAGCAAGGTTGAAGCCTTTTGTCCCCACCCCTACTTACTTGGATGCCGTAAGTCTGCCAGGAACTGTGTCCCTTGGTGACTGCAAGTCCCAATAGCCTCAGATAACATGGTTTCTTCCCTCTGTCCCCCGCCCCAGGGCTGGTCCCAGCTTTCCTCTCGCTTGTCTCCGCATGCTTCCCCACCCCGTGTCCCCTGACCATGTGCACTGAATGCCTTTCCTCCAGTCATGAGATTATCGATAACAGTGGTTGTTTTAGGCCACTAAGTTTGGGGATGGTTTGTTACACAGCACCAGATGACTGACATGTGTCATACAGTAGCTTAGAAACGAACTTCTTCTGGTGATTTCATGTGCTGTTCTAGCCCCCTTTTACTAATTTATTTTCTGTTTAAATAAGCTAGACTTCTGATTGCAGTAGGGCCCCTGACTGACAGCTGCTGAAAGAGTGTTTGCTAAGGAGCGTCAGGATGAGTCTGCATTTTACAAAGACTACTTTGGCGGGGGTGGGGGCGGATCAGAGAAGAGGTAGGAAAGGGAGAAATTGGGATGATGATGACGTGGATGATGAGGAGGATGATGATGATATCATGATATCAACTTGGCAGTGACAGGAGAAAATGACCACCCTGGAGAGAGAGTGAGGATGGAGACTCTAGATGATGATGATGATGATGATGATGATGATGATGATATCATGATATCAACTTGGCAGTGACAGGGGAAAATGACCACCCCAGACAGAGAGGGAGGATGGAGACTCTATATGTCTTAGAGGTAAGAGGGTAAGAGAGAGGAAGGGGGTGAGGAGGGTGTCCAGGTTTCTGACTGGATCGACTGAATGGACGGAAGTGCCAGTTACAGAGATCTAGAACCCCGGAGACGGGGCGGAGCAGGGGCAGTGGTGGCAAACATCAGCTCTCTTCTTCCTCGGTGGGCAATGGCACTGAGCGACTGCTGGGTGCAAACCCACTCTCCGATCCGTCCTCCGCCCTTGGGGATCTGCCGCCTGGGTGATCGCTCCGACAAGCACAGGTGATCGTGTCGCCTCTCTCCTTAAGACCCTTTACGGCATCTCTTTCTTCTAGGATGTACCCGCGGTCCTCAGCGACTTGCTCCTTGCTCTTCCTGCCATTTCCTAACCCCTCCCCGGGAGTCCAGGGACAGGCAGGTCGCGCCACGCGCCACGCATGCGCTTGCCGATCTCCACGCCTTTGGCCCCACGGCTTCTTCCGCCTGCCTCGTCCTTCTTTTCTTTGGTTGGCTGATTCTCCTGTCAAGATTCAGTCATCGCCTCCAACAGAAGCTTTCCCATCACGGGGCAGGTCCCAGGTCTCCGAGATCAGAGACATCCCCTGTTCGCTTAGGGAGCTGCCCCGATCAGGTTCACTGCAGTGGCCTGTTTGTGTGGCTGGCTCTCCCGTGGGACGGACGGAGAATGAATTCCCTGAGCATTTGCGTCCCCAGAGCTGGTGCAGAGTGGGGCTAGGGATTTCCACACGCATTACCTCGTCTCTTCACTACACTGATTTATCACGGCACTTTTCACCTTGCTGTCCCTTCTCCCGTTGTCACAGAGTGCCCCCTGGGGCAACGCCATCCCCAGGATTCCGTAAACCTACTTCAGAAGAAAACAAACGTTTCAGAATTGAAAAACAAAATAAAGAATTTCTACCTTTCTACATGACCTCCTCCAGGAGTGGTTTAAGCGGGAGGACAGCGAGTCCCCAGGCAGTGTTTTATAACTGAAACAAGCCCTAGAGGTCATGCGTGGACTCCAAGGAGCACGAAATTGCACACGAAAATCGGAGAGCTTCAGCAGAAACCAGCTTCTGAGAGGCAGAGTGGCCTGGCTTATTGCAGCCTCCTCAATCCCGGACCCTTAACCAACCTGCTACGCCCACAACATACACCCCGGGGTGTGCCACACACGGCTGGCCTTTGCGACTCAGATTATACGTCCATTAGAAAGTACCAGTCCACATGACGCTGCATGCACACATACTGAGAACCACGGATGCTTTGCCTAAATGGCCACAGGCCCATTTCTGGAAACTGCATAGACTCTTTCCCCAGGTCCATCCTGTCGAAGGCAGAGCAGGCTGCCTAGTGCAAATCTCGGGGCCCAGTAGGAGGAGGGAGCAGGTGATGGGGCTTGGACACGAGGCTGGGATACTCTCAGGTGTTTGCTTGCACAAGGTCCACCTTGGTGCAGCACGGAGACCAAAGTGGGGGGAAGGGACCAGGCCGGAGGCTGGAGACCCGCTCTCCTACGTCATCGGACTTAGCGCAGAATTCCAAGGCATCTGTGATTTCTAAATTCCATCCTGGCCTTCTAGGTCATTAGACAGATATATTTGCCAAGGTATCTGGATAGAACCTGTTTTATTGAAGAGTTTGTTAGCCTGTCATAGAACTTCTACTACTTCGATCTGTGATAAGTGGGGCTGTGTTTCCTACTCTCGCCCTGACAAGGAAGGTAATCGCGGTATGGCTTTATAAGGGCCGTGATAGAGATGTGCCCCGGAGTGGGGACAGGCTCTGCCTGGGAAACAGTGGGCTTTGAACGATATTGAAATCCAGAGGTGAGGGATGACTGAGGGACCACTCGCGCAGCGGGAAGTAGTTAGAGCCATTTATTTCGCCGTGGCAGAAAGGCAGGAAGAATGCCCCGGCATCTAGCTGCTGGCCTGTGGATGCTGGTGAGTAACTTGCCCGCCAGCCCGGCCTCCTCCCACTGCCTCCCATTTGCAACCATGGAGCATCTGGTTGCCACACGCCCATCTGCTTCCTTAGGGTGAACTGAAGATGATTGAAAGGGCCCAGGCTGGGCCACAGTTCTTTTAAGCCTCTTGACAGCAGCAGCCCACACAAGATGCGAGACTGCTGGGGATTGAATTCCCGGTCCCCTTCTCTGGGTCTCAGTTTCCCCATCAGTAAAACGGGCTTGGTGATAATGGTACCATAAGAGGTTCTTAGGAAGAGGAATTGAGATACTGTTTATAAACGGCGTCCGGCTCAGAATAAGCGCTACCTAAACCCCAGCTCTTACTAACTCCATCTTACAGGTGGGACACTGATGGGTAGAGAGGAGAGGTAATCTTCCTTCAGAACCACACCTCGTTAGGGACGGAGCTGAGGTCTGAGCCCAGCTTTATATCCTCCAAAGCCCGAGCTCTTTCCTGCTGTCACGCTGCCGCTCACATGTGAGCATTTATCACGAGATCAATTCATCTCCCCTTTCATGTGGGTGCATTCTCCGAGCTGGAGAGAGGAAGCTAAAAATACCACCGGGTGTAAATCTGATCCAGCAGGAAGGGGTCAGCTTTGGCAGGGCTGGGGATGGAAGGGAAGGCCCAGCTCTCCAGGCTCCTCCTCGGTTTTTCAATCAAAGGCCTTTGCTCTGAAAATGCAGCCGAGCCTGGGACGAGCTTCTGACACCAGCGCCGTGATGACAGAGCAGGAGGCCTTGCAGTGGCCCTGCCGCCTCCTCTCTGTCCCAGCCCCGCAGAGCACACCTCCACCCCAGAACAGGCCACCTCGGTGCCCTCTTCCTGGCCTCACGCACACGCCCGGACACAGAGCTTCGCGGGGCTGGCTGCTGGCTCAAATGTCCCAATCAGAGCAGCCTTCCCTGACCAACTACCCTGCCCCACATGGCCTCTGCCACCTGCCCCTGCCAGCCCGCTCACCCTCTAGCATGATGCCCATTTGTGGTCGGTAGCACTTAGCATGATCTGAAATGACCTGTCCCTTGCCGCGTTCGTCTGTCCCCAGAATGCATGCCCGATGACAGCAGGCATGGTAACAGCCTCGCCCATGGCTCTTACCCCGGGCCTGCCATACGCCCGATCCCTATCCGTTTCCAAAAATACTTTTTAAATAAATAAATGTATGCACAGAGGGATGAACGAACAGAAGAATGAAGCCTCAGTTCTGGTCTCGACGGTGCCACTCACTTGCTGTGTGACTTCAGGAGAGTCTCTTTACCTCTCTGGGTCTCCGTCTCCTCAATGATTAAATGAGGGGGTTGCCCTAGAGTAGGAAGCGTCAAGGTTGAATACGTAACACTAAAAGATTTAAGTAGGAGAGTCACGCACTCATATATGCATTAAACACAATGAGACGAGCACCCTGAGACGCGGTAAAAAACCCATTATGAGTTCATGAGGGGGCCAGGAGGCTGTGACAGAAGAGGTGCAGGCCAGAGAGAAATGAGTCAGCCAGGCTTATCAGAAGACAGCAGATAAAGCTCACAAGTACTTTCAGGTGACAAACTGTCGCCAGGGACCCAAGCCGACTATAGAGAGATATATGCTGTGGTTGAAGCTTTCTCTCTCTCTCTCTCTCTCTCTCTCTCTGTTACAGACACGCGCGCGCGCGCGCGCACACACACACACACACACACACACACACACACACACACACACACACACTGACCCCCTCCCCCCCATGCTTTATTATCACCTGAGTTTCTCAGATTATGTGATTATGGAAGATTTTAAAAATTTAAGATTTTGATAATTCATCTTCCCAATGACGATATATAATTAACCCCTTTCTATGTGCATCTTACGATAATATATAAAATATTGTGTATGTTCAATAATACAACACGATAGTACAATAAATCAGAAAACTACGAACAGAGAACAAATCAAGATTAGAGAAAGATTTAATAGATGAAGACCGGGAAGGAAATTCGAACATAAAAAAAAGCAAAGGATGCTAGGCTTTTATCAAAACTGAGAAATAAATTTGGCTTTGAGCTTCCTAGCGGCAAGAACAAAAAGGAAAACATGACCGGCTACATTATCGTATCATTCAAGGAAAAAGTATTCTAATTAATATCTTAGGAGAAAAACTTTCCTTGGCACCTAAATTGGAAAACATGCCTTACATGGATTTTTATAGAGAGAACTAACTAGCCGTGTGCATTTTTCCAATTAAAAAAAAAAAAAACCAACAGAAATCAGTTGTATTAGCGATCGTTTGATGAGAGAAATATTTAGATTAAGACAGGGAGACATAAGGAGGGAGAAAGATTGGGTGGCTTATGTATCAGCAACATGTGTTTGGATTTGGGGGTATAAATTAATTAATCCAATAATGAGTTTTGAAATCAACGCTTCCTCTCAGTAGAAAAATGAATCAAAAGAGCTACAATTTATCGAGTCTTAATTATGTGCCAGGCATTATGCTAAGCAGATGACCTCAATGAGCCACGTTGCCTGAGAGGTGGGGTTATGATCCCGCCCACTGATAGGGTTGCCAGTTCCCATTCTCTGCTGAAGCTCAGACAGCTCTTAATATTGGTCATTCTGCCCCCAGTTCCCAGCCCCAGGACATGAGACTTCTCTCCTGGGAGTCTGTTAAATGCACTGAGGATGTGGATCATGGTCACGAAGCTGATTTTATTTCATATCAAATCGAAAAGGAAGAATTTTGCAGGAGACGTCATCCCAAAACGAAGGCACGGAAACGTCCGCCTCGATTTCAGTGGGAGAGGCTGATCAATCCACCAAGGTGTAGCAGATTCATATGACGTGGTGGCGTTTTATCCAGAAAAAATAAAATGCCTATTACCGTAAGGCTGCAGACATGTCACCCGCACACTGCTGGTAGGACAGAGAGTGAGACAAGCCCCCGGGCAGCCAGGCTGTTCAGGGGGACCCTGTTTTCCTTGATTTTGTCCATCTCGTAGCATAATGCTGGCCTTGCTAGAAGACAAACAGTTAACATTAATACTGTCATTAGGAGAAATCATCCATCGAGCACCCTGGGTCCACACTCACAGGTAAGTGTGAGCCTGAGTTCTGGAGTCAGAATTGAGTTCAGTCTTTGGCTCTGCCCTCCCTGGACTCCTTTGTCAAGTTACTCAGCCATAACAACAACAACAACAACAACAACAACAACACTCTAATGATAACAACACTCACCCCAGAGGATTATTGCAAAGGTAAAGAAGTGAGATGCTGGTGGTTGCGTGTTGCATCCCGTGTCTGGCACACAGCAAGTGCTTAATAGAGGAGAGTTGTAGTTTTTCATTGGTTTGAATTACGGCTCCTCCCTGAACCTGTCACGCTGGCCGGGAGGATGCTGTCCCGCGGGTGGCCAGGCCTGGGTCACAGAGTCACATTCTGAGAGATGATACTGACTGCTGTGAGGACCAGGGGCTGCGGGAAGACAAGGGCGAAAGCGTGGGAAGGAGTGATCGGGAGACTATTGCAGATGTCTAGGTAAGTGATGATGGTGACTTGAAAGAGGGTGGTGGCTGTGGCGTTAGAGTTGAGGTCCGGCCAGAGTAATGAGCTGCCCAGCTGTACCCACAGCTACATGGGGACAGGAAAGGAGAGTGCCAGATGACCGAAGACGCAGTGACACATACCGTGGACTCATGTGGAAGGCTGCATGACAAGCTTCCTTTCCTACACCAGGTCAGGCCACCGAATATTGCCCTTCTCGGCGTCTTGAGTTTCTAAGAAAGTGCACCCCATAGAGGAAGGGCGTACCATTAAGCCAGAAGGAAGTTCAAGGGCACACGGCCCCTCGTGCTAACCACAGGTGTCAGGCAGCCCTTCAGGCATGGGGCGTTGGGAACTGCCTCCCCCAATCCTCTCCTGCTCCTCCTTGATTGCGAGTGAGTCCCTGGGTTTCAAAATCGGAAGTAGCCCCAGCTTGGGGTGCTGTTCCTCCAGGCAGCTCCTCTTCCTGGCAGACCCTCCTTCAAAGAGGCAAGACAGCTCTTCTGCTCAGTGACAACACACTTCACGGAGCTCTGGGGCAGGAGATGAGATGTGCAATGGCGTCGGGCAGGGCACCGGGGGCGGGTCATCATGGAAGAGCTTCAGCATGGCCTGCTGCCTCTGCACAGGGCACACTTGGGATCGAGAAAGCAAGAATCGTATGAGAGGGGAAAGCTGGCCGTCCGCAAAGCGTGGGGTCAAGATATTTTATCCGGAGGTGCCTCTCGAAGACCCTGAGAGGTGGGCATGGTATCTCTCATTTGATAAGCTCAGAGTTAGTAAGTGGCACAGCCCAGATTCACACCCTGTCAGACTCAAAAGTCCATCATTTCTTAGCCAATCACCTAGGTATTTGCACTTCCACAGTGACCCCGTCACTCCAGCCAATATTTCCCCTGCTGATTTGGATGAAGCAGGAGGAGAGCAATCAGACACCACCAGCATCTACTGCCAGCAGAGAAGAGCAGCCTTGTAAGCTATGTATACATATGCACATATATGCATGCACTTTGCATATTGGAGAGGGTAATGAAAATGTAGGGCTTATCGCTATGAGCAGCTCCCCTATTTATCATACTGATTCCCTTCTTAAATCAGGAGAGTTAATTTCCTTGAAGTCAGCACCTCTCTCAGTTTCATCTCGTTCACCCCAAGGATGGTACCCCGTCAGTATCTCACACGCGGCAGCTGCTCACTGTATATTGCTTAAATGGAAATGAATTGAATTCTGTGTTTTATCTGTGCTTCGCAGTTCTTGGAAATTTAAAGGGAGCTGGCACTCCACAAATTTTATTGCCTTGTCAGTGTTAAAGAGCCTTTCAGAAGGAGGCATTTTCTTTAAACTCCAAAGGGGTCGGTAAACGTTACACAATATTTGGTCTCATTTTTCAGAAGGGGGTTTGATGGCTAACACATTCACAATTGTGCTGTGTCCAAGACTCTTATTATGCTTTCCAGCTTGGCCTCGACGAGAGCCTGACCAAACACCCAAAGGCCTCTCCAGCTTAAACTGAGGCTTATCTTGCCAGAAACTAAAGTTCCCAGCCATTAATCAATGTCTGGTCCCTACCAGGCTGAGAATAGACCACTTGCTTGTAAAGATGTTTAAGGAAACAGCCAGTTGCTTCCGGTAACAGCTAGTGTGGGTGAGAAAGATATAAATTATCAGGGGGTGGGGTCGAGTGGATAGAAAATGGGGGATCGTTGTCAATGCTTTTATCCCAAGCAAGGTATGATTTAAAAAAAGAATACTAATGATAACATAGAATTAAAAAAAAAAAAAACACCAGTAAGTTCACTTCCTAGTTCATCCTGAGTTGAACTTCAAACAGTGATGCTTTGTTTCCAGTCTTTTCTCTGAAGCAAGATGTGATTGCAACTGAAGTACGCTGATTAACCCCAAATAACTTTCCCTCAATTTGCTGGATGCTCGAGAATCCTCTGGAGACCCTGCTTTTGTGTCGAGTTAGCCATTTGGGAGCTTGGCGCCCATCCTTGTGCAACCATTCAAAACGAGTGAACCAGAAAAATGCCAGGAACTATGCAAGGACATATAGTACAGTTTAATCAGTTTAGAGAGAGGCTGGATCCCCGCCTTCTCCCTAAACATCACTCAAGCAGTTTTTTTTTTTTTTTTTTTTATGGTCTCGTTAAAATCATTTCATGGTCTCGGTTTTGTTCTCATGCTAATCGAGCAAGACCGCGTGGGTTATTAAGAAGGGGAGTCACCCTGCCGAAGGTGGGCGCATTCTCTCTGCCTTTAAAAAGGCAGAGGGGTGTAATCACCTGGCTTGTGCAAGGACGTATTAAAGAACCCCATCTTGAACGTCAGCACAAGGCTGAAGCTCCTGTTAATAATAGTCGTCAGTTAGGAAATTCTGCTGCTGACTTGAATCAGGAATTTTCCATGCTGACCGAGGTGGCCCACGGGTAGCTGGGCAGGGGGTTTTCCTTCCATCGCGCACATTCTTCTGTTCATCGTGGCAAGGATGTTACTTACTGCAGCACGTGAGCAGAGCTGTGATCTCCGAGAGTGGAAAGCTTGCTCTGCCTCCTTGGGAAAATTGCTCAAAGAAATTAAAGAACTGTTCTCTTTGAGGGGAGAGGGGTACAAGCCACCACAGTTTCCAAATATTGGTTTGTCGCATTTGATTCCAAGCCCCCCAAATCTTTCTGATGTCACTCTATCTTTGTCACGTAAATCTTGTGGTCATGACAACGATGGGGCTGTCCTTCTATCTTAGGTGGGAACCAGGTTCTGATGGCACAGAGATGTCACTCTCCCGCTGAAGAAACTTCCGTGGCTTCCCCGTGGCCCATGAGATAAAATTCAGACTTTTCAGCCTGATGTTCAAGGTCATTCATAATCTAGATGACAAACCATTTCTGGCTTCATTTCCCTTTCCCCATGCTGCTCTGGCCACGTCGAGTGGCTCTGTCCTTAACAAAGTTCTTCCTTTGGCTTTAGAATGTTCTCCAAACCCACACCCATCAGGATGGCTGCTATCAAAAAAAAAAAAAAGAAAGAAAGAAAGAAAGAAAAAAAACAGAAAATAGCAAGTGTTGGTGAGGATGTGGAGAAATCGGAAGCCCTGTGCACTGCCGGTGGGAACGTAGAATGGTGCAGAGCTATAGAAAATGGTTCGGTGGTTCCCAAAGACTTGAAAATATAATTCTCATATGACCCAGCAATTCCACTTCTGGGTATATACTCAAAAGAATTGAGAGCAGGGTCTCAAAGAGATATTTTCATACACGTTCGTAGCAGCGTGATTCACAACAGCTGAAATGTAGAAACAACCCAAATGGCCCATCGACGGATGAATGGCTGAGCAACATGTGGTCCATCCACACGATGGAATACTATTCAGCCTCACGAAGAAGGAAATTCTGACACGCGCCACAGTGTGAGTGAAATGTAAGGACATTATGCTCGGTGAAATAAGCCAGTCACAGAAAGGCAAGTACCGTACTTACGTGAGGGACCTAAGGAGTCAAAATCGTAGAGACAGCAAGTAGGACGGTGGTTGCCAGCGGCTGGGGAGAGGCAGAAGCGGGTTCAACGTTTCGACTTTAAACGATGAAAAGAATGACAGAAATGGATGGCGGTGATGGCGGCACAAACTGTGAATGTATTGAACGCCACTCGACGGTACACTCGATGATGGCTCAGACGGTACATTTTATGTTATGTATCTTTTACCACAATAAAAAAATACGGAAAAAAAAAAAAGAGAGAGAAAATTGGAATGTCCTTCTCCATGTCTCGGACAAGATCCCTTTCGTCTTTCATCTTTCGAGGCAAAGCTCAAGTGACATTCCTGTCGGGACTTAGAGAGCGTGCAGTAGGGACAGTGAAGCCATTTGCATAGCCACCTCCGGCTGAAGCGTTTATTTATACGAGGGTGCGTATGGCTCTGTGTGTGTATGTGCCAAACACAACTTCCTTTTTTAAGCCATTTACTATTCAGACAAGACGATGACTCCCAGAGCATTTTGCCTCCAAGGCTGGTTTGCAGCATCAGCCTCATGCGGGATTTTTACTAGAAATGCATAATCGCAGGCCTCGCCCCAGCTCTACTGAATCAGAATCTGTATTTTTATCAGGGTGAATCATTTCTGCATTACCGTTTGAGAAGCACTGGTCCAGAGGGCCCGGCTTCGTGAGGGTCGTGATGAATTCCTCCACGGTGTGTGGTTGCATAGCAGAATCAGTAGGAAACTCTTAAAATCTCACAGACGCCTAGGCCTTACGTGGGCCTAGCCCCGTGGTTCTTGAACTTGAGCGTTATATCAGAACAACCCAGAAGGCTTGTTAATACAAGATGTTGGGCGCCAGCCCAGAATTTCTGATGCAGAGATCTGGGGTGGGGCTCGGTGTTTGCATTTCTAACAAGTTTCCCAGTGATGCTGATGTGGCTGGTGTGGTGACTGCACTGAGTCGCTGGCTGAACACGCAGGAAATATTTATTTGTTGGATGTATAAATGAAAGAGAAGATTAGGGAAAAAAATTGCATTCAAGAAATATCTAGCGTTTTAGTTATCATCTGTTATGAACTAGCCAAAACATAGGGGTTTATAACAGTAATGTATTATTCTCACAAACCTGGGCGTTGCGGGGGTTCAGCCGAGTGGGCCTTGCCGTCCACACAGTGCAGGTGAGGACACTCACGAGGCCGCCTTCCCCTGGGAGCTTGACTGGAGCTACAAGGCCCGAGATGGCCTCTCACCCTCTAGGCCTCTTTCCACACTTCGGCTGTCTGGCCTGCGCTTCTTGGAAGCTGCTGGCTTCGAAGAGGGAGAACACGGAACCTGTCAGCCCTCGTTTTAAGGCCTATGTTTGGAAGCCCCCAGAATGTCACCGTTGCCTTGTTCTATTGGTGTAAGCCAAGTCTGAGGGTCAGCTTCTGTTCAAGCGGAGGGATCTAGATTTCCCTCTTCATGGGAGGAGCAGCGGATAATGTGTAGCTTTCATTATGTAGTTTGTTTGTTTCTTAAGGGCTGATGAAGAGACTTAATGCGAAATAGCTCAAATCCCATGAATCCATCTGGTGGTCACGTTAGCTATTCCGACTGGAACTTCTGTCCGTCCACGCTGGACCTCTGTGGCTGGGAACCCGGGGCGGGGGGCGGGGTGTCGGCTTCGCTCCGCATTCCTGCTCGGGCAAGCTCTGCTTGTGATCTCATTATTTTAGGACTCAGGCCTCCTTCCTGTTTTCATCTGTTCCATCAAAGATGGAAGGGGCTTGGGAGTATCGGTTTGTGGGTATAAAACGGCACTTCACAGAGAGTTCTAGAAGACTCAGATGCTGAAATAGCTAAAGCCCCTCATTAGTGTAATAAAACACTGATAGACCTCTTAACTCTTGGTGACCAGATGGCAAAAAATTAAAAAGTTTGGGAAATGAATGGAAAATTGACGGTATGCAAAATAGGACTTTACCTGTGGTCCATTTGCCTGGGAGTTGTGATTAGTAATCATATTATTTTGGTTTTCATTACTTGAATCACCCCACTTCTGTTCCGTCTACAGAATGTATCTAATCCCTCATGACCATCCATCAGGTGGTACTACTAGCCCCATCTCGCCAATGAGGAAACTGCGTTTCTAAAAACAGAAGCTGCCCAAGGTCACGATCACTAAATAGCTGTGGGAATTCGAACCCGGGACTCCTAGCCACAAACCTATCCTATGACTCCATTTTGGGAAATTCCTTCTAGGAAAGAACTTAATTGAACATCCGGTAGTCATTCTACATCGCTAGAGGAAATATAGTGTCATCTAGACCCTGTTACTTGAAGTGTGTGCTCCGATCCGCACACGTGAGAGCTTCTCAAAAGTGTCGAATCTTAGGCTCCAACCCAGAGCTGCATTTTAACAAGGTCTCCGAGAGATCTGTATGTCCCTCAAAGCTGGAGAAGCACAGATTTAGGGCACAGAGTTGGAGACAGGCTGGGGTCAAATCCTGCCTCGGTCACCTACTAGTTACATGACTTAGGAGAGAAATTCTCGAAGCTGCCATCTCTTTAGCTGTAAAATAGTGATTGAAAAAAAAGCACCTGGCTTCCCAAAGTCCTTGTGACGATCCTACAAGTTAATTCACACAAAAGTGCATCACGGGCTGCCTGGCTCGTAGTAAGTGCGCAGCAAATGTGAGCTATTATTATGATCGTTAAAAACCATATCCTTCCTGATCGGCCAGCCAGGTGGCCTGGGACTCTCCCTGTGAAAAGCAAAAGTCTCCCCACATCCACCCAACTGCACGAGGAAGAGGAGACAGAGCCTTTGCCCTTGAGATGCCCTTGCGGACAGACGCATAGCAACACAGACGAGCCGCAGTACAGACGAGCAAACTTCTCCCAGAGAAACAGCCCCTCAGAGCCCGCAGTCTCGCAGGCTCCATGCGCTGTCGGATGAGCTGCCACAGGGAAGAGGGGTGGTTCTGGAGCTCGTTAACTAACTGATGAGTCAGGGCCGACAGCAGCCGAAGCGTGAAGGTGGAAATACACAAACAGAGCTCAGCCAGGCACACGTCCCCTCCCTC
>NW_011889184.1:207701-209115 GCF_000151845.1 Pteropus vampyrus | reverse complement strand
ACAAGTTAATTCACACAAAAGTGCATCACGGGCTGCCTGGCTCGTAGTAAGTGCGCAGCAAATGTGAGCTATTATTATGATCGTTAAAAACCATATCCTTCCTGATCGGCCAGCCAGGTGGCCTGGGACTCTCCCTGTGAAAAGCAAAAGTCTCCCCACATCCACCCAACTGCACGAGGAAGAGGAGACAGAGCCTTTGCCCTTGAGATGCCCTTGCGGACAGACGCATAGCAACACAGACGAGCCGCAGTACAGACGAGCAAACTTCTCCCAGAGAAACAGCCCCTCAGAGCCCGCAGTCTCGCAGGCTCCATGCGCTGTCGGATGAGCTGCCACAGGGAAGAGGGGTGGTTCTGGAGCTCGTTAACTAACTGATGAGTCAGGGCCGACAGCAGCCGAAGCGTGAAGGTGGAAATACACAAACAGAGCTCAGCCAGGCACACGTCCCCTCCCTCGTCACCCTGCCACCCATGAGAGCACAGATTGGGGTGGTGGGGCTGGGGGCAAGCCCCAGGGGGACGGGTAATGTGGGGTCAGGGCTGGTCCCACCTGGGGCAGCAGGGGACACTGGGGCCTGAGGGGCTGACTAAGCCAAGATCTATAGGGCAACGCTGGGCTCCTAGTCCTGGGGGCAAGAAACTTGATTCCAAGTCCAGAGTGGGTGCTGGCAGGCTGATGTCAGCCATCAGTACACTCACAAAGTCTCGAGACCCACGTGCTATAAGCACTGTGAGCCGGAGTGAGGTCAACGTGAAGGTCCTGAGGACTGCCTTGAATCAGGGTACTGTTAATAGTGATAACCGATGCAAAATAACACAATAGTATTCATCGAGTGCTTAGCACATGCTAGCATTTTCTATGCAGTAATTCACTTCGGCCTCACAAGTATATGAAGTCGATCCTTTCTTACCCAGATGAGAAAACTGAGACAGAGAGCTGGGAAATCATTTTCCCAAAGACACACAGCTAAGAAGGGGCAGAGCCAGGCTATTTTGTTCTCAGAATGGGTTCTTTTAACAATTAAACTGAACTGAATATCAGCTGGTCTTTGATTGTGTGTGTGTGTGTGTGTGTGTGTGTGTGTGTGTGTGTGTGTGTGTGTGTGTGTGACGGGGAGCTGATGTGTAGTTGAATCTACCTGACTTAAGGAGCCCGGAGGAGACAAAATTGAGATGACGCGCTGACACTGTCTTTTGAGGAGGTAGCCACCTTAGAGGTGACGTCACCTGTTTGGACGAGACTGGGTCACTAGGGATAAGGGAGACTGGTAAAGCGTGTATATTACTTCTCCTGTGGTGTAAAGCTGGTGATGGAGAAGTGGATTGTAAGTGTCTGTTGAGTGACCAAGTGACATTGTCTGCTACATTCCTAACTAAAATATTCTTCCTCTAATGAACCAATCCACTCAATGTTT
>NW_011889184.1:200307-206506 GCF_000151845.1 Pteropus vampyrus | reverse complement strand
CCGTGCTAATAATGCAAAATCAACCTTAGACAATATGTAAATGAATGGACGCAGACGTGCTCTAATAAAACTTTATTTGCAAAAACATGAGGTGGGCCAGCTTTGGCCGGGGGGCCATGGTTCGCTGAGTCCTAAGTGAGAACCCTTGCTCACGATCTCAGGGTTACCCTGAGTTTTGAGGATTGGGAAGTGATAAACAAATGTGAGTTATCATAACTATTTTCTACCAAATATCTGCTATATTACCTCCCTCGCTGGCCAGACTTTAATGGGTCATTGCACTTTCATCCAGCCAAGGTTAAAGGTAACCAGCTTCTGTCTGGGGCGGGCTAATTATTACTGGGCAAGTTTAAAGGGAATGACAGACAGGTAATTTTCCTATTAAAAATGAGAACAGGAACCATACCAAGGACGAAGCGAGCCAGCATTAACCACCGCTCCAGCCATGTGGGGTCATTTCTAATGGCACATTCACCGATGGGACAATTGTTCTGCTGGCCTGTGCTAACCAGCAATTGAAATCAATGGGAGGCTCTGGGCACCAAAGCAGGTTTTGTTCTGGGCCACCTACCCCAGACCTTGTTTCTCCAGCTGACACTCTGCCTGTGTCAGCTAATTCTTGCTTTGGAAAATGCATTCCAGGGCTAATAAAGACTCGAAAGTCATACTATTTTCTCATCATGCTATTAAAACCCAAATGGCTTTGCTCAGTCCTAATGTGACCAGGAGATTGCCCAGCTAGCTTAGAAATGGCCCGGATGTCACAGAATCTGGGTTTCCAATTGGAAAGACAAGGCCTGATTCGTGGATGAGCCGTTTCTAAATGATTCGAGGGCTGCAAAGCAAGGCAATGAGTTACGCACAATAACGGGACATGGAAACCACGGTTTTACTGAAAGGCACGTGAGTTTGAAACTCAGTAAGGTGGCATCTTCACTGCTGGAACCTGGGCCAGTCACCTCATGTCACTGAGCCTCAGTTTCCAAGTTTGTAAAACGGTGACAGTGAGATCGATTTCAGAGTGTCCTCATGAGGGTGGCAGCATGGCCTAAGTGCCCAGAATGCCCGCCCGGAATGGCAGCTAGCATGGAAGCAGGAAGGCCCCGGGTCTGGGGTCTGGCCAAGTCAGAAATAGCTGAAAACTGGCTCTGGAAAACTGGCAGAATCAAACCCAAGCTGGGCTCTCCCCAGTGCTAATTGGAAATTAATCAGGAGAAACAATAACCAGCCAGAAAAATTAGAAGAACGAGCTAATGGACGCTGCCCATCCGAAGCTTTGCTCGTTCTGCAATGGCATCCGGTCCTCCCCCAGGCCGGTCGGAAGTTGCCTTAAGAGAGGACAGCTGCGTGGGGGCAGAGGGAGAGGTGCCTGATTCAGGGTCTACCTTTACCTTCACCATCTGTTCTCACGAATGCCACCCTTAGGTCACCAAAGAAGGCAGTCAGGGCCATCCGTGGGAGACGTATGGTTGTCCCCAGCAGAGGAGGGCACCAAGGTACAGGGACAGACCAGACGTTGCCCTGGACTCCAGCTCTTCTATGGCGGAGCTGCAGGCAGGGGGCCAGACCAGAAGGTCTAGAAGCGTGGACAGAGCTCATCTATGCTTCGCACGCCCTTTTTTCACGTAAGAAAACTGAGGTCCAGAGAGAGTCGGTGATTTGCCTGGGGTCAGACAGCAGGGTTGCGGCCGGGCTAGGAATTGAATCCAGATCTTTCCTACCTACCCGTCCACCTTGAAATCCCTTCAGAAACGGGGCAGACAGCAGAGCTGGGGAGGAGAGGCTGGGGCCGTGTTGGCACAGAGGAAACAATGTGAGGTCAAGGAGTCAAGTTTGTAAAATTCTGAGCTAAGTAGAAGGAAGAGTCTTTCTCCACCATGATGAAACCCACACTGGAATGAGGAACCCACCCCCACCCGTCTCGCCTCCGGATTGTAGGCAAATCAAGTGTCCCCACTCGGGGGAGGGGTAGCTTCAGATCAAGAAGAATGAGCACAAACACTACTTCTGCCTGATTTTCCTGGTGGAACACTTCCAAAACCTGGTCCTGCCATCGCCTCTCTGTGTGTCCTTGGACGAGTCCCTTCCCCTCGCTGAGCTCCAGCTTTCCCCGCTGCAGACCTGGAGCGGTGCTCGAACTGGGAATCTTTTGTAAGCCGCGAAGCCTCAGACAAATGGAAAGCTTGGACCTCGAGGCTTTCATTTCTTCGGAAAGCGGACAGAGGCAGAGAATTCCCAGTCGGTAGTGGGTGTCTCTGCTTCTTAAAGAAGGGCAGAGAAAAATGCCAAGCTGCCACCCTGCAGAGCCTGGCACCCCCTTTCTGCTTTCACAACCACCCTGTCAACTGCCCCCCGGGAGGGGGAGTGTTGACGAACTCTCTTCCACTGAAATCCGCAGTAAATGGCATGGTAGGCCGACTCACCGATCATTAGCCATGTGATCTTGTTTATCCTGCCCCGGCCTGGAATTTGGCCTCTTACAACACCCAGCTACCCGAGGAGAACAGGTTGGACCAAAACTGCTGAGCCAGAGAAGGAAGACTTCCTGCAGGCGGGGGTGTTTATTAAACTGATGCGGGCCAGAGCCCACCCGGCAGGGCTCGGCCCCCGTGGCCCGGCCGACCTGACCATTTCGTTGGCACCGATTTGAGAGCCTGAGATATGATCTGACCTCCAGAAAGAACGGCTCCCAGATTCGGATAATCATCTGGCCTCACCCCAATACTGCCGATGATGGCACACTGCCTCCAACGAGTTGCCGGCCACCTCCAGTGGGGCAGAAACTATGTCATCCTCACAGTATCACTAGAAGTGGAGGTCGGGCTTCTGACCCACTGAGTCACTTGCCCAAGGTCACAGAGCCAGGAGGGTGGAGTAGCCGGGGGCGGCTGCTGTTTGTGCTGGCACACTTCCCCGCCTCTCCCATTTCTGGGGGTAGCAACCCCAGCTGCTGGGCACAACACCCTGGTGAACATAATCATAAGACCCCGTCCACCTGGTGAAATGACAGAGGCGCATGTGACAAGCAGGGCTGAGCCGACACTGTTTTAAGCATTTTCCATCTATGAACACGCTGATGGCTCGGAGCCACCCAATGACATAAATGACCTAGGCCTCCATTCTACAGATGAACAAACCGAGACACGGCCGAGTTGTGTAACGCGCTCCAGGTCCCGCAGATGAAGGGCTGAGATTCAAACGAAGCGGTCCGGCTCCACGACCCTCGCTCTCCACCAGCAGGTCAGCCTGAGCCTCCACAGCCCTGGCTATGAACTTGGGCCTCGTGACCGTCAGCCCGCTCCTTCTCTTCCGTTTCCACTAACCTGCTTGTCCGGCCTTCTGTTTTTTGTGAGACCTCCCAGGCCCCCCTCCACTCTGCTGCTGGTGCCATTCCGAACAATCTAATCAGGTCAGTCTGCCTGGCATGGCTTCTGAATCACTCTCTGTCTCCTACAGGATCAAGTCCAAGTACTCGGCTTACCATTAGGTCTGCGCGCGCGCGCGTGTGCACGCGCACGCGCGCGCGCGCGCACACACACACACACACACACACACACACACAGAGCACCCTTGCAGATAGACCAAACCACCTACAGTTTCTGCAAAATGTTAACTTCCTTCCTAGGGCAGCGCCGTCCATGCGCATAACGGCAGCCACGTGTCATTTGAAATTTTCTAGTAGCCATATTAAAAAAAGTCCAAAGAAAGGAGTGGAAATCATTTTAGTAGCATATATATGACGTTCAAGATATTAACATTTCAGCATGTCATCGATGTAAAACAAATTATTGATGAGTTTCTTATTCTCATTTTCTCATTCTGGCACATATTCTCACACTTATGACGCATCTCAGCTTGCGCTTGATACGTGTTTCTAGTGGCTACCAAACTGGACAGCGTAGCTTTCGAGTAAGTCTTCCCAGATGTTTTCAAGACGCAGGTGTGTAGAAAACGATCATGCGTGTATGGCATCCTGGGGTAAATAGTTGTGTGATCAAGGCTGAAGACAACGGCCAGATAGACCCCACCACCACCTTGCCAAACCCCACTAAGGGCTGGACCTTATGCATATTAGGAAAAGGCGTCTTGTCTAGGGATTTCGGCCCCATTTGACCTTGAAGTTGAAGCCGGATGACCTTGTTCTGTGCGCAGCCTATACGACTGTCATCAGGGGCCTGCAGAGGGATGAGGGACAGATTTCTGGGTGCACTCATGTCCAACCATGTGTCCTCCACGCCCTCTTTTCGGTGTCCTCTCTGATCTGAGAAAACCAAGACACATGTCTGTCTGGCCTCTTCACCCCACCACCAACTTCTTCAAGGGATAATGACAAGGAGGAAGGAACAGGCGTCCCCTTCAGGCCTCCTTCAGCTCAGGACATCCCGGAAGTCTAATCCTCTCCTCTATCCTGGGGTGACCTTCACTCTGCCCCTTCCCTGAGGCCATGGTAGACAGGCGACAGCCAGACAACAACCATCCAACAACCTGCCAATCAATAATGGAAGATCCACAGACATTATCCTGGTGTCGATGGCTTTCTCAAACCCTCAAAGTACTCAGCACAATAAAAGGGTCTCCATTCAGTCACCACCTTCCTGAAAAGGCAGTCAGGGTTAGAAGTGACCATTTTTCCCCTTACATACATTCGGCGGTGATTATTCTGATGTTAATTATTCACTCAGTCAGCCAGGAGGAGACGTAAAATACAAACAACGCAATGAAGAAATGAGATTTCTGTCAGCAGTAAGCCTCCTTCCCTCTCGCACCTCACCGAGGCACAAAGTAGGGGGGACACCTGCCTCCCAAAGCCCACACCTGCAGTCACAATCTCCTGCACTCACCTTCCCCTATATCCATCTTAGATATCCATTTTAATTCAATTTCCTCCACCGAACAACTCATCAAACAAACAGAAACTGAAACAGCCTTCCAGCACCGACGTTACCGATTCTGACAAAACACCGAGTTATGGTAACATCCACTGCATGAACCTTTTGACAACAGCTTGGCAGTGAGTCGCAAGAGCTATTAAAAAGCGATCATACACTTTGACCTGGAATTTATCCCATAGAAATAATCCCTGAAAGAGAAAGCTGTCACGTGTATGCTCATCATCGCGGTCTCTCTAACGGCTCTGAACTGGGAACCTCGAAACCAAACGACAGGGGAAAGATGAGAAAAAACCACAGTATGTCAAAGCAGAGGGATATTAACACAATCATTAAAAACGACGGGAAGATCATGCAGCAACATCGAAAGTGCCTGTAATTTGATGTCCAGCATCAAAAGGCAGAATACCAAACTGTCTGTCCGCAAGTTCTCCCGGACCCCGCCACGGCCTGCGTTAACCATATCCTGCCCAGCCTGGCCTCTCTTTCCTATCTTCCTGATCCAGCCCTCATCAGGCTGCACTGGTGCTGGTATCCACGCGATGGACGTTCTTAGCACCCAGCCCTCATGTCTACATGTCCGCCTCTGGCCCTACGTGATCTATTTTGGTGGCTAGGTGCTCTGTTGTAGCTCTCCCCGCTGCCTGGTGCTTAATCAATGCTTAATAAATGTTGATAGAAAGAAAGAATCAGTGACAATGATTTTGGCTACTGTTTATTGAGCACCTACTAAGCGGTAGGCATTGTGATTGGCATTTCCCATGGATTACTTCATGTTGTTTTATTCTGAAATAATCTTATAAATTAATACTATATTATCCCCTTGGGACAGAATAGAAACTGGAGCTCAGGGAAGTGGTCACATGCCCAAGACCGGGCATTTTGGATAGAGAGGGAGACAGGATTTGAACACAGCTCTGTCTGACTTCCGAGCTAGTGTTCTGTTTATGTCACGATACACGAGTGTGTGTGTGTGTGTGTGTGTGTGTTCGTGTGTGTGTGTGTTCATGTGTCTGTGTATGTATCTACCCACGACAATACAGATAAATAGGAAGAAATCAAGGCAGAGTAAAAAGGGATGATTGACTTGGCTGATGACCAGTGAGAGGGTGGGTGAGTTTTTCCTGTTTTGTATATGGTTTTTTTAAGTGTCAGGGTAGGTGGCCTAAAAAGGGAGAAACCCACCTAAGATTCCAGTCCCTTCTAGGGTAGAGCCCAGGTAGACTGAGTATCTTAAAGGGAGGCAAAGCATGTTGGTTATTGAACTTCTTTTCTGTTTACCTGTCAGGGCCCAGGGGACATTCAGTTCC
>NW_011889184.1:195624-199187 GCF_000151845.1 Pteropus vampyrus | reverse complement strand
GGTAGACTGAGTATCTTAAAGGGAGGCAAAGCATGTTGGTTATTGAACTTCTTTTCTGTTTACCTGTCAGGGCCCAGGGGACATTCAGTTCCAGAGAGACGTCAGGTGTCAGACCTGGGCCTGTGATTAGTGCCAAGAGCGGGATGTGTCTACTGCAGTGTGACGTGCTGCTGACCACGCAGGGTCTGCCGCACGGGGTGAGTACGGGGCTAGGGTTTGCTTTTCACTTCTGCCGCTCGGGCCTCACTGCCTTTGGTGGGAGCCGCACGGGCCACTTGCCAGGGTGCGTGCTGGGGCACACGGGCGATGCGAGCACACGCCATGGTCGCCACATCCACAGAAGTCCTAAGATTTGGGAGGCTGATGTTATCTCTAACAGAATTTAAAGAAGATATTCATGACTCTGTTTTAAGCTTGTGCCTCAATACTGTACCACTCTGCCTGTGACTTATGAATTAATATTTTTAATATATCCTATAATTATCTTCTGAATAGCATAATTACATTGCTTTGTAATTTTTTTCAGTGTTGAAAGCATGAATCTGGTAAATGCAAATGTTTAAAATATATCTCAATTTTCTTAAATTTTCTTTCAGTGGATCTTCATTTTGGGGAAGAATATACTCAAAAACTAAAAAGATTGAAGTGGCCCAGGCTTCTTTTCGTCCCTGAGGAATCCAGACCCCTGGTGTCTGAACTTACGAGGGACAGTGACAAGCTCTCGGCACATTTTGGAGTGTTCAATGTGCTTGCAAATGAAACCTAATCTTCATATCGAAAATAAAACAAATAGAGAAAAAGCAGAAAAGATCCTATACGAAAATCTAGGTTTTTAAAAGGGCGGCCTGGAAATAGAGCTCAAGTCCAGTCATTTTTATCTGTTTTTTCCTTAAACGCCACTAAATGACAAAGGAATGAGCAATGTATATGTTTACAGAAAGAACGAGAACAGGAGCTTAGATATGTTAATTTTATGAAAAAGAAAAGCAGATGAGTGGATAGTAACCAGCTCTGCAAGATAGAGGCCGGAGGGCCCCAGAATGTCCCTAGAAATGGAGATACCAGGTAGCTCACAGGTGGGTGAGGAGCAGAGCTGAGAACAGAAGGAACCGTTGAAGAAGCCACCATCACCAGCATCCCCGCCAGCACCACCATCATCACCATCACCATCACCATCACCATCATCACTCGCGACGTCCCTCCTTCATCACGATAAAAGACTGGATGGTTTTCTTCCGGGGAAGATGAACCAGAGAGACACTGTCACTGCTCAGCACAGGAGCAAAGGACTTTATTTCACAGAGGTCTTAAATGAAAGTCTCCGCCTTGGATGCAGAGACGCACGCCAGGTGATAGGCCCCGGACAGAGACCCGAGGCCTGCTTTCTGGGGAAACTGACCAGCCTGACAGCAAGACCAATTCACCACTTTTTTACACAATAGTGAAGCTCACCAGTCGACAAGTCTCACTGGTGAGCTTCCAAGCAGCTTTTCAGCTCTTAAATGTGAACACCGGTCGAAGCCATGGTACAACCAACCAAAGCCTCTAGAACAAAATGAACAGAAAAGATGGGATCCAAAGGTGACGGAGGTGATGCTGAGGGCAGAAGACAACTGTCGAGTCACAAGAAGAAGAACCACCACCGTTATATCCTTCCTCAGAAAGAGAGTCGTGGCTCTGCCCTCCGTAAGGTAAGAATCTAAGTCTATTAAAATGAACGGTAAGTGAAGACAGGGCCCTTGTGAAAAGAGAGAGTAAAATAGGAAGGGCCTTTGCCTTTCCTGAGTCCAGGAAAGTAACACAAAGGAAAACTAGGCGACAAGCTTTGGCCACAGGGCACCTCATTCCCATCAATCTGTGGCGAAGATGAAAACCAGTGGCTTTGGCTACAGGTTGTAGCCAAATGGTGTTTGCTATGCATTGACTCTCCGTGGCAGGCCCGCTAAGGTAGGAATTATTATCTTCATTTACACACGGAATCTCAAAGATTCCAGTGAGGTCCAAACACATGAAATCATTCTGTAGGTTCCTGCGATTTTCATCGTTCAACCTAAACGTGGTCTGAGGTCACAAGGCAGCTCTTTTGGCCAAAGATATAAAATGTTAAAAGGCGAGAGACATTGTCACCTGGGGTCTTGAATGTGCTGTTTGTCCTTGAATCTAAAAGGGGAAAAATGTGCATTTTTGTAGTGATTACTGAAGCCCTCTTTCTAGGACTTGGTTGGCTGTGGTCAATTTGCAGCCAAACTATAGTGTTAATGGTGTGTGTGTGTGTGTGTGTGTGTGGTTTAGGTGAAGAAATCCAATTATCGTATCTCCCGAAGTCACAAAGAGGCAGAGTATGCACATTGGTGGGAGTGTGGGCTGAAAACAGAAAGCTCCTTGCTGGATCTTTCCATCAGGCTGGCTCTGTATGGAGGTGTAGCTCTTGGTAGAAAAGCACAGCCCTTAGGTTCCAGACACCGAGCAAGGAACTTCATCTTCCCTTGGGTCTGCCCTTGTCAACTGCTGGCTTAACTCCTTTCTCCCTGCCGTCTTGGATGAAATCTTCGAGTGGTGGAAACTCAGCTATAATTTCTTTGGTCATTCATCTTATGTAACAACAAATCCTTCCCAGACAGAGTCCCTGGAATAGTCTCATTTCCATAATTAAAATTTCCAGTCTAGGTAATTAAGAAACTTCGAATTTTATTTAAAGTGAAGATGTGTCTCCTCTCCCAATCGGGGCCTGCTTAGGGCTGGGAGGCCACTGCCTAGGCCTCCTCTGGCTCCTCCAGCTGAGATGGAGGGTGGGCTGGGGAGAGCCGGTCTCCCTGGCAGCCATAGTCCCTGGTTCTGGTTTCCCCTGGCTTTGAGGTTTAATCCTGACTTTCTCTGCTGACTACTCTGTGGGTTCTTGGACACACCCGTCACTGGGGGTCTCCCGCTTGGAACTCCGGGTCGGTGGGGACCGTCTCTGCAGGCCGGCCGTGGACCAGCTCCCTCAACCCTTGTAGCTTCATCCCTGGGGACACTGCACCTGGGCCTTTCTGGGTAAAGTCTCCAGCCGGCTGTCTCTTCTGCCTGGCCCATACATCCATGGAAGATGCTCGTGCATCCGCTACTCGGGCTAGCGGCTAGCGCTGTCGCCAGCTCAGAACCTTCCTTACCTCCCCTTCTCCTCCCCTTCTCCTGGGCCCCGCCCCTTCTTCACTGTAGACCTCTCGGATGGTGGGGGGGGGGCGGGCGGAGCGGCAAACACCAGGCCCATGTGTTCCCCCAACTCCGGGGACACAGGCCAAGCTCTCCCAGTGGTCCTCTGGCCTCTAGCCACAGGCTTAAGGTGAGAAGGAAGTGCTCGCATCTCCTGCCTTGAGTGGGGGCCAAGAGCAAATGCCAGAACATTCCAGTGTTTCCCAAGACCATCTTTCCCCTCGGCCTCTTCGACCTCAACACGTTGATACCTCAAGTGGGTGCGGGGCGCAGGACTGAAAAGCTAGATTTTGTTCCCCACCTTGGTAAGTTCTAGGTAGCTCGTCACTCGGCAGTGGGTGAGGACCACGCCACCCCGTCCTTTATTTTCA
>NW_011889184.1:192608-194129 GCF_000151845.1 Pteropus vampyrus | reverse complement strand
GGAGGTGTGTGCTAGGCTTGGAAAGACTTTGCTGTTTGTCTGCCGCACGTGACCGTGACCGGCACACACAGCCTCCTGGGGGTGAGCATTTGCATTTCTACTGCCCTTTTCCCAGAGAACCCAGGAATCGCTCTCCTGGTACCCTGAGCAAGCAGCACCCCCGTCAGTACAGGCGCCAGCTGGAGGGGCTGCCTGTTGCACAGGGCCTTAGGTCTTGCAGAAATGGGGGAAACACCTCAGGAGTGTCAATCTCCAGTTTAGGTGGGGTCATGGGGTCCCCAAGAAACTCGCCTAGAGCTTGATCTTGGAGCGATGGATACTGATGCTCTTTCTTCTAGGAAAGACACAGCACTACGAATCTCAACCATTTATAGACTCTCACAGCTTGAGAACCCCTGCAGGTCACCGCCTCTTACAGATGGGCACATTGAGTCCATCCATTCATTCACTCACTCACTCACTCATTCATTCATTCGTTCGTTATGGACATATTTTCTGAGGACTTTCCACGTGCTGGAGATTGGGCTCTGAGAAGATGGTAGTGTATGACTTAGGCGGGACCCCTGCCCTCATAGAACTGACGTTTCGGGGGGGGTCTTAACGATGAACAAGAATAGTAAGCGAGATGTACAACATGTCAGATGGCAATCGAGGCTATGGAGAAAGAGACATCAAGGTGAAGGGCACAGAGAGAAGTGGGGGACGGCTGGAGGGATGTGACTCCTTATAAAAGAAGCCTCGCTGAGAAGGTGACCTATGAGCAGAGATCCGGAAAAAAAAAAAACAAAAACAAAAAAACGGAAGTAGCACAACACGGAGGCATCAGCAGGAAGAGGGTTCCGGTCCCAGGAAATACGAGTGCAAAGGCCCTGGGGCAGGTTCAAAGACCTTCGGGAAGGCCAGAGAGGCGAGCGCGGAGCGGCCAGTGCCGTCGCCATTTGCTGAGACGGGACGTTTATTTGGGGCATGTTAAACTGGATCTCTTCTATTCGTGCGCCAAAATATTGAGTTAGACATCTCCGTGGAGGCATTGAGTAGGGAGGGAATACATGAGTTCTGGTTCAGGGGAGGGGTCCAGGGTGGAGTCACCAATATACTAATGGTATGTGAAGCCACGAGGCTGGTCGAAGTCCCCTAAGGAATGAGTGTAGGTAGAAAAGTGAAGAGAAGCCATCACCAGGTTCCAGGTGCATCGAGAGGTCAGGAGGATGAGGGAAACCAGCAAAGGAGACTGACGTTGAGTGATGTCCCCGAAGCCAGGCAAAGAAAGCATTTCCGGAAGGAAAGAATGGTCAACTGTGACAAGTGCCACTGACAAAACGGGACCATGGGATTTAGCAAGGAGAGGCCATCCTAGGATTGGGAAGGTGACGTCACTGAGCATGGAGCAGACCAAGGATCACTCCAAACACAGTCTCCTTATGGAGAGTGAGTTGCTTACTCTTCAAACGTTTGCTTCCTTCCTTCCTTCCTTCCTTCCTTCCTTCCTTCCTTCCTTCCTTCCTTCCTTCCTTCCTTCCT
>NW_011889184.1:189527-191348 GCF_000151845.1 Pteropus vampyrus | reverse complement strand
GTGAGACCCTCTGCTAAGAGCTTCATTTTATCTCATCGAATCCTTGCAACAACCTTGCAATGTAAGTACTATTATTACCCTGCTTTTACAAATGAGGAAACTGAGGCTGAGGAAAGGGAGCTCATTCGCCCACAGCAAGCACCTGGTGGCAGAGTTGGGGTGAAACCACCTCTGCTGAGAGCTGAGGCCGGAGCCATTGAAAGCCGCCACCCACCTGCCTTGGCCCCTGTCTTCAGATGGCCCCTGCCCTCTGGGCAGCTAGGTGACTCAGGCTCATGGACGGGCCGTCTGGGCCACGCCCCCTCCCCAGCAGGGCTGAGCCTTTGCCACTGACACGGGCGCCAGCGGGTTTCAACACCCCGATTTCCTCCCTTTCCGGACACATGACACGCTGGCCCCACGACGCAGTAAGGGGAGAGGGCTCCGGGGCTCAGATGTCTCAGGGGCTAGGCCGCACCCCTCGCCGGGACCGCGCCAGCTCTCCACTGCTCCCTCGGTGTCCCCTGGCAGTCTCTGTGCCACACCCACTGGCTGTGAGTGGGGAGAGATGGAGGAGCAGCTGCTGGGTCCCAGGTCCCCAGCTCGCCTCCTAGATGGGGTGCTTTGACACGTGTGGTCAGCGAGAGGACACAGCAGGCTCCCAGTGGGTAGCGCTTCCTTAGCCACACCTCCCAGAGCCCCCTTTCCCAGCCCAGGCCACTGCCGTTTCTCCTGGATTCCTCCTCACAGTAGCTCCGCATATATGTTTATCACATGTGCAAAAGTCATTTTGCTTGAGCTCAAATGTGACTTCACTTCCTTGTTGAATCCCACAGCCCTGGGATAAATCCCACACTCCTCAGAGTGGCTCTCAGGGCCTCGTGAGGTCTGGTCCTCGTCACCCCTTGGCGGCCCTCTTCACATCACCCTGTGCTCCAGAGTCACACACACACTTGCCCTCCCTTCCCCAGGCCTTTGGTTGTACTGTGTCCTCTGCCCAAGACAGTCCCCCGGCGGCCTGGTCACTCATCCTTCAGTGTCAGACAGCAGGATCAGCCGGCTCGGCCAGCCCATAGGGCTTGAGTGGGCTGAAGTCACACGGGAGACGTGGGCAGAGACAGCGGCCCATGGGACCTCGTAGGCCGGGGTAGAAAGTGTAATTCTTATTGTAAGAGCAATGGGAAATGGCAAAGAGATTGTAGTGACGTGTAATCAAACTTACTCTTTCGAAAGAGCACTCAGGACAACAGATCAGGGTCTTCCCCTGTGTTTTGTGCTCCTATATTAACTCTTCCTTTCTGCAGTGCAAACAGGTAGCCCCATGCTATGCTAGAAGATGCTCAATGAGAGGCTACCTCCCTGGCTTTCATAGTTCAAAAGCCTGACCTTGAGGTTATTATGCTGCAGGGAAGAGGCTTGTCAAGTGCCACGTGCGGTGCGGTGAGACAGAGGGGAGGTTTCCCACGACCAGGGAGCGGGTGGAGCCTGGCAGTGTCTCTGGAAGTGGAGGGCGGCAACTTAGGGGGGCCAGAGCCGGGCACAGCAGTACAGGATGCCTCCCTTCGGGGGACCAGGCAGGAGGCACAGGAGAGATCAACAGTAGCTGTGGCTGGATGGTCACCCCCGAAGACCCATTTCAGATGGGAGCCTCCCAGATTGTGGACTGCATAAAGAAGAGGGGGTCCCCTCACCCCACAACAACTGAGATCGAATGTCCAGCCACCTCAGCAAGAATGCAAACTCGGGATCAGATTTCATTAGACTTCAAGGAAATAAAGTAACGTAATATTTCTTGCACAGTCAAGTTCGCGGAGTGGGATTAATAGTAATAGGGCAGCATCG
>NW_011889184.1:184024-188219 GCF_000151845.1 Pteropus vampyrus | reverse complement strand
GATTTCATTAGACTTCAAGGAAATAAAGTAACGTAATATTTCTTGCACAGTCAAGTTCGCGGAGTGGGATTAATAGTAATAGGGCAGCATCGTAGCGCCAAGGTGTTCATCGGGAACTGTCCAGCTGCAAGAACAGACTCTTACTCAGGAAAGTTCGCATGGACAGATACAGATCATCCAGGCACAGGGACATCTAACTCAGAGACCAGGCTGGAAGAGGTGGCCTGGGCTCCCAGGAGGCAAAGCCCTCCCTCCGTGTCCCTCTGGGCTCCTTTCTGGGCCCTGCTTCTCTGCTCACATGCTCTCCCCTCTCCTTCCGCAGACCCTCATTCCCTTCCTGCTTCAAGCCCTGGTCCAGCTCCCCACCACCGCCTGGGGAGGCAGGAGCCTGAAATGATAAAAGACTTGGTCACATTTCAATCTAGGGAACTCTGTTGCCACATTTGCCAGCGGGGTGACATGACAGATGAATTGCAGCAACGTGGACAAATTCAACACCCACATCCCTCCTTCTCCCCCTCCCAATAAGTGTATCCAATGAACCCACATTGACGAGAGGCCCATAATGAAGACTTAAAATAATAGAGTTAATGGCAGCTGGCAGCTAGGGGCTAATGCTATCTAATTGATCCAGGGCCTGGATATCTTGGTTTAAATTCTCCAAAGGATTAATCTGATTGCTATGAAGAATGTCCCTTCAAGGTCAAGAATGTTCTGGAATTTGGTCCAATTAGCTTGGCCAGGGGAGAGGTGTCACATGGAACAAACGTGGCCACCTAGGCCAACCATGCGGCTGGCCGGTTGGGAAGGTGATTGCTAAGAAATTGGATGGGTAGGTTTGCAATGATGCATGTGTCTATAGAATCAACAGTAAGAAGATTCTAGAATCCCGGGGCCGGAAAGGCAGGTGAAGGGATCTGGCCCGGTCGCTCCCATTTAAGCGCAGTGGCCCACCTGAGGCCACACAGTGAGCCGGAGGTAGAGGCTACTTCAAAACACAGCTCTTCCTCTCTCGTGCCCCGTCCGAGGAGGCGGGAAGCCTGCCCAGTGTGGAGGGGAGCCATTGCGACCCTCCCGCCAGCCCCCTTCCAGGCTCCTCAGAGCCTTAGGGGTCAGCGGTGTCACAGCCTCACCTTGTCAGCAGCCCGGGATCGGAGGCTGCGGGAAGTGTTCGGCCTCCAGGTCCTCCGCTGCCTGGTCTTGGCCACATGAGGGACCAGGCCCACCCATTGCATCCAGCCACACAGGGCTGGCTGTCTGATTGCCACATGTTCTCATCCCTCTGCACCTTTGCTTGGCAAACAGGTCCCTTTACCCGGGGTGCCCTCTTCTCCATCCGCCCAGGCAAGTTCCACACGCCGCGCTGCAGGCCACCGCCTCCGGGAGGTCTTCCCTGATACATACCCCTCTCACACCCCTACTCCCGATTTCTGTCTCCTCCTCTCTGAACTCATCAGACCGTTTTCTGCCCCATCCACGGGACACATAATTATGTCCTGCCTGCTAATTTTCATTCTCTTATACGTTCTCTCTTGAGGTTAGAAACTTTGTCTTAAACATTGTGCATCAATAAAGAGCGCTGCTGTGTCGGGTGCTTCAAAGAATCTCAGTGAACATTTGCCGAAGGGGTGAGTGAGTGAATGAGTGAGCAAGCGAGTGAACTAGTGAATGACCGGGGACTCTTCTCAGGTGAGACTCCTTCTTCCCCCGAATCCCAAGTCAGACCTCCCTGGCCCCTGGCTTCCTGGAAAAGGTGGCGAGGGCCTAGGTGTACACCATCGACAGCAGCCATCACGGACGACTCACGGGGTCCGGTCAGGCTGGAAGCTCCGCACCGACCATTGCCCGTGAAGTCTCATGAAGACCTTGTGATCACTCCCATTTCATCGGTGAGAAAATAGGCTCGGAGGGGGGCCCTGATTGGTTGGGGCTCGCATGGGCAACCTGTACCCGACTGGAGAATCAGACCGGGGTGGGGCTGACCCCACAGCGCATGCGCTGGCCACGTCCAGGCTGAGCCTCTGGAATGAGGGCAGGCAGGACACAGCACTGACCTCCAGGGGTACCTTGGGTGCCGGTGCGCTGTGGTCAGAGCCCAGCCCTGAAGAGACCACTGAGACCCAGCATCCCTCACGCCCGCCGGGATAGAGGCTAACAGGGCTCCTGGGAGCATACAGGAGAGGCCCCAACTAAAAGAAACAAGTGATCCCTCTTTACATAGCAAAACCTCTTGTCCCTTAGACCGTCAGACTTCCTCGTAAGACAGGCGGGATGAGGATCATTGAACCAGCTTTACAGGTTGACAAGCTGAGAGTCAGCGGGGGGGTGGGTGACGGGTCCAAGGCCACTCAGAGACCAGTCGGAGAACCCTCCAGCTGCCTCTCGGACTACCCGCCTCTCTTTCCACTGTCCTGCAGGGTCACCATGTTCCCGAGGGCCAGCTCTCATTTCTGAACGCACCCCTCCTTATTTGGCTGCCCGGGCTGCTCCCCGCTGCCCGAATGCCCAATCTCCACCCCCAAACTTTCGGAGGCCCCAGCTTTCAGGGCCCAGCCCAGATCTCGCTTCCTCTTAATCTGGATAAATTAGATTAATTTATTCAGGTCCCCGCCCCCTCTGAATAAATCCCTCCATCCACCCCAAAGACTCTCTCCCTCTCTCTGCTCTGATCTAATACTTCTTTAAATAAGATCACAAGTAAATACCTGGCACCGTGCCGGGCTCACCTTAGCAACCCAGACTGTATTCTCAGGAGTGAAATGGTGCTCGGCACATTTTGGCAGAATGAACGTGTGAAGGAGTGAACGGACAAATGAATGTATCTCCTGCCTATCTTCCACTGTGGTTGACAAGACTCATTTCAGCAAGATGGCTGACGAAGGTCCCAGCACAGAGCCAGGCACGGAGCAGGCACCCGTAGCGTCCCCACGGGCACACACTGGTTTGAAGCAATGCGGTCCCCTAGGCCGCGTGGGCCAGCGTGGCTCGGCTTCTTGAACAGGACAAATGCCAACGCAAAGGCCCCAGCAGGCCCGGTTCCAGGGCGCTGCCCACTTCGCCCCACCCGCCCCACCCCGCCGTCTGGCCAGCTCGGCGGCGTCCGTACCACCCGGCCTCTTGGGCCTGCAGTTTGGGGAAGAAAAAAGGGAAAATCAGGTTCAACCAGATGGTCAAGCTATTTTTTCGGTCAGCACTGGCGGAGCTCTGGGGCTGAGGTCAGGCTATGGGATGGCTGCCAGGCGGGCAGGGTGGCTCACGGTTAAAAGCAGAGGCCCTAGATCTGGGTTCCACCTGCAGGGACCAGCTGTCGTGACCTTGGACGAGGCTGGCCCCCTCTCCGAGGCTCAGATTCCTCACCTGTAAAACGCAATAACTATCAACTGCCCTATGTGAATCTACAGACAAATACCGATTACTCTTAACATAAGGAGAAGAATAATGACCATGAATATGTATATATCTGTATATCTCTCTGTACAGCCATCAGTGGATGGATGGATAGATAGATAGATATAGATATCCCCATAATAGGTTTCCGATTGCCCTCCCTTAAGAAGAAGGATTGGCCTTTATTCTGAGATGACATCTTTCCTCTATTTTTATTTTTTCGTGTTTGAAAAGATTGCGCTTTTGTGCTTCAATTCCTTCTGCCTTGAATCTTTACCCATCCCACTCACCCAGCTGCCCACCAGCCTCACCCCTCCCCGGTGTCAGAACTTGCTTCAAATGTCCCCTTCCCGAGGACACCTGCCCTGACCGCAACCCGCGTGCCCTGTCCCCTCTACGACCTGGTTCTCCTCCTGTAGCCAGGCCCATTCCTTATGTCCTGTTTGGGTCTTGCCTGACGTCCCCATGAGGGTAGACATTTGTGTTGGTCCTGACATCTATGTCCCAGGACCTGAAATAACACCTGGCACGTAGCCGGCCCTCCACACATATTTGTCAAAAGAATAAACAATTCAGTGGATATTTATTTTTTTAATGCCTTTCCTTGGTGAAATCATAAGTGAGCAACTCACTTACTTTTTGGCTCCCGAAATGGAGCATTGGCAAGGAAGAGATTTTACTGGTCTGTGAGATCCTTAAATCACTGGGCAGATGTATATGAAAGTTTTGGTAAAACTCACTAAATGATAATAATAATATCCCCCTTCCTCCTGTTCCCCTCCCCTATCTCAGTCCCTCCCTCTTCCCC
>NW_011889184.1:172587-182222 GCF_000151845.1 Pteropus vampyrus | reverse complement strand
CCCCCCACCCCCCACCCCTCTCAGTTGCGCCCAGGTCCCTGTGCTGTGCTCCCTCGACGTGGCAGGCTGATGGCGACCTGTCAGCCCTCTGCAGTGACCCATGAGCAACTTGGTGGAATTTATTCTCCCCTCCGCCCCAGTGTGCAGCTCCAGGCAGGAGCGAGGCAGGTGATCAGGGAAGGTCAGCTGAGGGCTGCAGGCCCCTCCCTCATGGTGTCCTGTCGGCATGAGTCTATTTGTTATTTGCTTAGTCGAGGAGGACTGACCGGGACAGCTAATGTTTTCCCCGTTTTATCACAGGGCAGGTTGACGAGCACGTGCTCGTCTCCGGGGCCAGAGCACCTGTAAGGCAGTCCCGCTCTTTCCGCTGCTTGGCGGGGGGCAGGGAGCCACAGCGGCACCGACTGGAGCGTGTGCCCGACCAGAGTGCAAGTGTCCGTTGCACCTTTTCCTCTGCAGTCACCAGACTTCCTCCCCCCACCCCCGCCCCCGCCCCGGGGCAAGTGGGGAGAGTGAATGGGAGGCCTGGGGAGAGGAGACCAGAGACCCTCCACTCCCAGGGCCTGGCAGAAGCCCTGGCTGGGGCAATTCCAGGCTGGAGCCGGGTCCAACCCCAGGGACTCACCGCAGGGCCGGGGAAGAAGGGAAAGGTCAGTTGCAAAACCCCTGCTGAGTCATGTGCGTTAAGCCCACTGGGGACCAAAGTCAGAGGCCACGAGCTCAAAACCGCCTGGTTAGTGCGGGCCCTGCTGACATCCAGTCCTTCCTTGGGCCCTACGAACCCCCTAGAGTACTTCCCTTTCTTTGAGTGACAGCACCCCAGTTTTCCCTGGAGGTCATCTGCCCCACTGTCAGCCCAGGGGAGGTCAGATTCTCTCCCTCACCCCAGACGGCAAGCCTGGCCACTTAGCCAATCAGGACATTCTCTCTCTCATTCATGATTGGCTCTAGGATGGGACCATGATGGACACACAGCCAATGAGACTCGGCGCCAAGACTTTCCAAGAGATGTTGAGAAAGAGACCCTCTCTTTTTCTGCAGAGATGGCTACCTGTGTGAATAGGTTGGCCTGGAGCACCCGGGGCCTCCGCGTGTATAGTGGCTGCCTAAGAATGAGGCCACCCCTGAGAAATCAGGAGCCAAGAGGGGATACGAGGAGGAGACCCAGGCTTTCAGCCACCTGAGAAACTCAAAATGTGCCTCTGACCGGTTCAGCTGTGTGGACTAACACTTCCCCCTTTGTCCGCGCATGTCTTAAAGTTGGGTTGCTGTCACTTGTGAACACAAGATTTCTGACTTACACCACCTGGAAAATATTTATTTTATCTCTCTTCCTCTCTGTTCTCACTCTCTGTGTCCTAGTTGAAGCCTGGTCACTGGCCTTGACATTCTGCCCTGGATTATTGTACCAACCCCAGGCCAATAATTGCAACAGAGAAACAGTGGTTGCCGAGCGACCGCTGCCTGCATGCACATGATGCTGATGACAGGGCCCCCGCCAAATGATGCTTCCATCCTACTGATGAAGAGACCAGGGGTCAGGGAGGAAGGGACCTGTGCACCGTTAGCAAGCAGCAAAGCCACGATTCGAACTCAGCTGCTTTGACTCCTAAGCGCATGCTCCTTGTCCACAGCCCTGTCCTGCTCTGTTGAACTCTAGATGGATCTCGTCTCTCCCACACGGCAGATTGTTAGGTGGGAAAACCTAGGTCCCTTGGAAACACAGAGCCAGGAGTGCAGCCAGACTCTACAGGGACGCTCTTCAGGGGCGCTGCCTCTAGATTTGGTCCATGTCATTTTTCTTCCGCTCTCATTTTCCATCCCCCCAGTTTCCAGACTCGTTCTTAATTTTGTAGCCGCGCTCTCATTGGCCAGGCTCGCCTGCCCATCACTACACAACCAGGGTAAGTGGACCTCGGAGGAACCACCAAAATGTCATGGGGCGAGGCCACAGCCAAGGATGTGTGGACGGGCCACGGGAGCAATTCGTTTTGCTTGGGGACGGCGGGGAGGGGGCATGGGAGAAAGCCACGCCGAGGAGGTACCGTGTGAGCCAGGGCTTCAAAGGATGTGGCAGCTTTTGCCGGCATTTCCGGCAGAGGGGAAGGAACAGGAGAAAACTGGTGAATCTGGGGAAGAGATTGTAGCTGGGTGACGAAACGGTCCAAACGTCCACTGGGCAAGACGAAGGCAGGGAGGAGAAGATGGGGGACTCAGCCTGAGGAATAATGGAGAAGAAAGGCAATCGCTAGCAGTTTGGGTGATTCTACCCAGCCTGTGCGTAGACAGCCAAAGAGGGAGTTTGTACTTCTGCCTTCCACAGCTCCCGTTGGAAGAGGAAGAGTTAATTCAGATCGACATGAAGAAGTGGCTGGGGAGCTGAGTGTGGAGGGGAGAGACCAAGGCAGCCTGAAACTTGAGCCATGGAAAGGGGACTGGGGAGCAAGGGAAGCAGGCCAAGGAAGGGACAGGTCAGTCGCCGAACTCAGTCAAAGCTTCCCTGCTGAGCCCCGCACTAGACCTTGGAGAAACAGAGATCAGTAAGACAGGGGTCCTGGCTCCAGAGGCTCGCGGTGGCTGGAGACACACACAAGACAATAAGGGGGGGGGTCGAGTTCTGTGGCTTGAGCTGTCTAGCAAAGGTCTGGGGGAGCGGCAGGAGCACCTACTCCAGCCCGGGGGTGTAGAGGAGCCTTCCTAGAGCAGGGGACATTGGAGCTGGGCCTCGAAGGATGCATAGGAGTTTGCTACCTAGAGACTGAGGGGCTCTTGCAAGTCTCGTGTCCCCCACACTATAGCTGCTTGGCCAACATAGGTCCTTTCTGCTGAGCTCCATGGGGGCAGGGACCCTGTCTGCTTCGCTGAGTTATCGCTTATATCTGAAAGGACAGGCGCTCAGTAATGTGCGTGGGCACATGAGAGCAGCCCGTTCGAAGGGTCAGCGGAGGGCACAGACATGGGCAGCAGCCCAAACGGTACAGTCCGGGACAAGGCACGTGGGCGGGCAGAGCCCACGGCGGAAATGGCCTTGATTGCTCATCTGAACAGTTTGAATTTTAGCCTCTACGTGGGGAGAGACGTGATCAAAATTGTATTCATCTCGTTTATTTGACAACGATTTATTGTGCCCCTACTATGTGCCAAGTCTCGTGTTAGACCCCAGGGGTATCACGGGAGCCAGACCAACTGCTTCCCCCATGTGGAGCCGACATTCTCACGTGACAACAAGAAACCTGTAAGCGATTAAGAAATAATGCCTTTTCGGCTCACGAGGAAGTGCTAGGTCGAAGAAGGAAGACAGGTAGGAAAGGGGCTAGCGACTGGCGGCGGGAAGGCTCAGTGCTGAACACAGAGTGTGACAGACAGGACTGTGTCAGCCGCGAGGAGCAGAAAACCTGACTCACGGCTGCATAACATATGATGTATTTATAGCTCGCAGCAGGAAGTCCAGGAGGTAAGCAGTCCAGGGCTGCTCGGCGACTCGGCAGGGACACCACGTCCCTCTGTCTTCCTGTTCCACTTCCTGGGCGTCATCTCTGAGGCTGTAACTTCTTTTCACGAAGAGAACAAATTCATGCGTTTCGTATTATTTAAAAGTGCATAATTAAAAACACTTCAGTTGAGGTCTTGCTGACATGTAAATGTCTCCATCTAGAAAAATTCAGCAAAGCCTGACGCTCACAGAAATGATGGGTATGAATTTTCTGGGGGTGGGAAAGAGGGGAAAGGTTCAAAGCCATATTTGGGTGGAAGCGATGTATGATTGGATGGCACTGGTGCCTCTGCGTGTGTGTGTGTGTGTGTGTGTGTGTGTCTGTGTGTGTCTGTGTGTGTGTGTCTGTGTGCCTGCAAGTTATTCGATTCTTATGCTGGATTCATTCAGTGGAAGCAGGTGTTCAGAGCCAGAAATGGCAGTGAGAGTATAACCCCCATCTCCCACAAAGAAACTTAGTGACATTTTAGGGAGAACATCAAGCTTCCTAAATTTCATAAAATGGGAGATATGGGACAAGCTGACTGCAGCTGACACTGGGTTGACAAAAGCATCATTTTGGGACCATGGAGAAGGTGCATTCGAAGAGGAAAAGCTGGAAGCAACAGTCCTGGGGGAGATGGAGGGGCACAGTAGGGCAGGTGATAGCAATGGCGATTGCTTCTAAGAAGCAAGTCCCAAGGTGGCTCTTGGGGTTTCTGAATGCTGAGAAGTCCCTGAAGTCGGCCTGCCCTTCCTTCGTTGGTGGAGCCAGCCAGTGGCAGAATCCCGACACCCACCGAGTACTGGACCTTCATGAGTGTCTTGGTCGCCAATGAATGACGAATTCATTCAAAAACAAAAACATGCCTGAAGGTCTCTGGGGAGTGTGGGGGAATAAAGACCAGGCAACTCAGCCCTTGTGCTCTGATCACCAGACACCTGAGCTGGTCGCTGACTGGAGGAAAATTCCTCTAAAATTTTGGGGGCTGTGACTCTCTCCTCAGCAAGGAAGATTAGCTTCAGAAAAGTTCATTTTGAATAGATGTTGAGTGCGTCATTTTTCTTTAATGCAGCTAGCTAAACTGATTTCAGGAAATGAAATATTCCACCCTTCCTGGGCCAGGCACTATTCTAAGTCCTGGGGAATGAAACAAGCAAAATTCCCTCCCCTTCCAGAATTTAGATTTCTGGTCAGAGGAGACTCTCCCCGCACCCCCCCCCCCAAATAAACAAGCACTCTCTATATAGAAGGCTGGTTCTTCCCGTTTGTTTTGCTACATTGAACAGCGCTCTGCCAACATCTGGGAGCTAAACATGGTGCATGTACATCCTTTATTACATAATTCGCTTAATAGTCACAAGGAGATTTGGTCCAGACATGTGCCAGTCAATCAACAAGAGGCCAAATTCTGGGGACCTGTTGCCCTAGTGTTTCTCATTACGGCATCTGAGGGGATTGGAGATGGAAGCCTCGGAGGTGACACGTCCAAAGATCAGTCAGTTGACAAACAAGACCCAGGCGCGGCAGTGCACGGGCTGAGGTGGTGCGCCTCTGTCACCTGACTGTAAGACTCTTTGTCCTATGCCCCAGACCACGCTGGAGGCCGGCGGGGAGATACGCATATGTCTCATGGTGAAGTTGTTTTTCAGTGGACAGGGCTTGATAGGTGACAAAGCACTTTCACATTCGTTATCTCACCCCATATTCCCCAGAGAGTTGCTAGATTTAGCAAATAACGTTACAGGTCACTCAGTCAAATTTGAATGCAATATTCGGAATGTATTTATACTAAAACAAAAACAAAAACAAATAAAAAAAAAACCCCAGCTTTTTTTTTTTTCTAAAATTTAAATTTAACTGGGTATCTTAGCCCATTTGGGCTACGAGAACAAAATACCATCGATGGGGTGGCTTATATACATCTCATAGATGAGAGATTGATTTCTCACAGTTCTGGAGGCTGAGGAGGCCAAGATCAAGGTGCCGGCAGATCTGGTGTCTGGTGAGGACACTCCTCCTGGTTCACGGATGGTTGTCTGTGGGCTGTGTCCTCACGGGGTAGAAGCGGGGAGAGAGCTCCCTGGGGTCTCATTTATGAGGCACTAATCCCATCACGGCTTGTGCACCCCCCAACGGCCCCTCCTAATACATTGCATTGGGTGTTAGGATTTAACATACAAATTTGGGGGGACAGAAACAGTCCGCAGCACCGGGCAGTCTATATTTGGTCTGGCAACCCTCCCTACAGCCCCCAGGCAATATGTGTGTCCCCGTTTGATCCTCGAGGTCCAGAAAGTAAATCGCCTAAAGTCAGTAGACCAAGGGGGTGACAGGGTGACAGAACTGGGCTCTGCTCTTTTACCAGTCCCTGGGGCCCCCCTGGGTGGCATCTTCAAGGCATCGAGGATGCTCTGGGTGGAGTGTGCGGATCTCGGGGCTGGGAGGGAGGGACAGTGTAAGGGGACGCCGTGCAGGGACCAACCACGACAGTAGTAGACCCCGCTGTCTGCTGACTTCGTATTGGAGGCCGGAGGGGGGAGGGGTTCTGCTCTGAGTTGCGACACGTTTTCGGTTTGAGCTCCACTGCACACAGGGGGGCCTCAGCACCCCCACCGACAAGGCTGGCAATGCGGGAAGCCACCTGGAGCTGCGTGCTGAGTCACAGGCCCCGGAGAAAAACAAGAACATCATGAAGCTGCGAGGGGGTGGGGAGCAGCCTCCAGGAAATAGAAACTGCTCCCTTTGAGGCGTCTGACAGACAGTCCAAGATCACCACGTCGTTGCTATTCAGTCCCCAGGAAGCGGACGCCGGACTCAGAGCTCTGTTCCCTGAGCATGTCAGTCAAGCGGGTGGCGGAGCGAGGTCCCTGTATGTGTTGTGGTTTTCGTTTTGTTTTGCTTTATATCCTGGCTTGTCCTCTTCCCGTCTACCCGACACTCTTTGGGCCGTTTACTTAAACTTCCTGGCCCTGTTGCCTCTTCAGCGATAATAATCCTGATTCGACTGAGATCGTGTGAAGGTTTAAATGAAATCGCAGTTTGAAAAAGGATCCTGCATAGGTCTGACACACAGTAGGTGCTCAACCCATAGTGGGTCTTAGAATCAAAATGGCAAAAACATATCTTTGTGTCTGGTTGGGGAGGGGGTTAAATGAGATAACACATCGTCACACTCAAGAACACACTAGACCAGGCTATAAGTTGGGGTTCAACCAGTGACAGATTCCTTTCCCCTTCTGCCATGAGACCCCGGGCTGATGGCTCTGGTCCCCCTCGGTGCCGGTTAGTAAGGCTAACTACACACAAAATGAACGCTTATGTGACATCTGTCTATGCTGTTCCACAATTACTTTCTTGTGACCTTGTGCGTGTTGCCGGCTCAGCCCCTGTGGAGGTACAGAAGAAAGAGAATGGACAGAAACATGCCTATCTTTCTGTCATTTTTCGCAATCGATCTGTGCCACGTGCTAAGCGAAGCACGTTACACGTCTCAAATTCTCAGAGCCCCTGCTTCAGGTCGGGATGATTATCATCCCATTTCGCGGGGGAGAAAACTGAGGCTCAGAAAGATGAAACGCGTCGTCCCAGTACACGAAGCTGGTAGGCTGAGTCCCAGGCCTGGTTCTTCCGAAGGGGCTGACGGTCAGACTGTGGGTGGCTCCCAGAGGGAGAAAAACCCTCAGCTGGAGGTCCCATCTTATTCAGGCACAAAGGCGTATAAACGGCGCAGGGCAGCGAGATGCTTAAGGGCCAGAGGGGTGGCTGGTGATCACAGCTCCAGCAGTTCTGGCCTGGGAGGGGCCCTCTGAGGGGCCTCCTAGGAGGTGGGGGCTGGGGAGAGTCGGGAGCAAGCGTAGGTCTTAGGAAAGGCGATGGAGGCGGGCATAGAGAAGGCAGGTGAGCGGAGACGCAGAGGGGGGCTTGGCCCGGTACGGGCAGGGTTCGGTGAGGGGCCAGCCGGCTGAGCCTGAGTTGTGTTTGGCAGAGCCAAGGGAGGACGATCCAGCTGGCACAGTCCGGCCGGATCGGGCCGTCATTCGTTTCCAGAATGGTGATGTCCTCGGCCTGGCTGCAGTGACTTCCAGCTTTGGTGCATCACCACTGAGACGATGTCCGCCTACCATGTGGTAGGCCCGGTCAGCAGTGCTCAGAGGCACAAGGAAGTTTCTGCAGAGCCCGTGGACATGACGTGTCCTGCCCAGTGGCCTTGATTTTAGCTTCCCTGGGTAAGAAGATAATGACACTCCCTTTGCCCTCAGAGGCTTCCACTAAGAAAGCCACACGCTCAGGGTCCTTAACACAAACTCAGAGATGGGAGAACTCTTCAGGTCAGTCTGACGAAATCTATCAAGATCTATCAAGAGGATTCAAACTGTGCACACCCTTTGATTCTACAATTTCACGGCAAGGATTAATCCTAGGCTCCTGGTCACCGAGGCAGGCAACACTGAGTGTGTGTACGAGGGTGGTAGCTGTCACTTACAAACACGAGAATCGGACACACTCCGGCTAGTCAATAACAGGGGCTTGGTTAGAAACGATGCTACGTCCTTACAAGGGGATACTACACTGCTACTAAAAGTCATCATGGTCACACCACATTAAAAAAAAAAAAATCAAGCTGCAAAACATTCATATAGTAGGATCGCGGCTTGAAAGTACAATATTCTAATTCATCCACTTATTACGCAGTTCATGTGCTGTGTGCCAGGTGATATTCTGGGCACTGGGGCTTTGCAGGAAAATGATTCCAGTGAATTTTCTGGGGGAAGTCAGGCAATGAACATACAGACTTGGGAATAAACAAGATAGGTTCCAAGAGCATTATAACCCCATGAAGGAAATACGAGATGGGCTAGTACAGAGTGAAGGGAGGGTTATCTGAGGAGGTGACATTTTGCATGTGACCTTTGTGTTGAAAAATATTCAACCCTGAGGATCCAGGAAAGAGCATTTCGGGCAGAGAGACAAAGGCTTTGAGGAGTGACGGGACTGGAGCATCAGAAAAAAATTGAGAGAGAGAAATAGCGTCTAGGAGAGAAGGAGCAGAAGAGAGGCAGGCACGGGCCAGATAACGTGGAGACTGGAAGCCAAGGTCAGGTTATAAAGAGTTTGGATGTTACTCTAAGTCCGATGGGAAGCTACCGGATTCTAAGCCAGGTGATGCTTATATCTATGGACCCAGAAGGACATACATCAACAGGTTAATCAAGACCATCGCTGGATGGCGGGGTAATGAACAATATTTGCTTGTTTCTGTGCGCTTCTCTGTAACTCTCAAACTTGTGTAATTAGAAACAAACAATAATTTCTCTTTTAAAAACCTCACCAAGAGCAACGTGAACAAACGGCTACTGTCTATGTTGAGTTCCAGTGTGCAAAGTCTCCTGCCTACACGATCTCACTGAATTTTGGCAATAGCCCTGTGAGTTAAGTCAGACCATTTAAATCGGCGCCATTTCGCAGGTGGTAAAGGTGCAAAGAATCGAGAAGGTGCAAAGAATCAAGATTCTACAGCCCTTGCTCAGGTTTCTGATTTTGCCAACACAGCTGGGCCTAGGGGGGTGTCTGCCTTAGTGTACCCAGAAATCCAGAGGCCCCCGTAGGAGTCTGGGGGATGACTCCACGCTCGGGGGAGGGCAGGGATGGACCTACAGGCCCCAACTGCAGAGGGCAAGTGCAAGAACATGCCTGTGGAAGGAGAGGGGTCTTTCCCACCTGGCGGATGGTGCTCAAGATGCATTTGCTGAATAAATGAAATCGCTTGCTTTTGAGAAAATGCCACTCTTGGGGGGTGGTTTAGCTGAGCTCACAATTTAGTAGTTACGCAATCTTAGGCTGATTATCTTCCCTTTCATGGCTGGCATCCTCTGAAAAATGGAGACCAGGTCTGTGCTTACCCACCTCCTCGAAGCGTAATGGTTGGGGGCTGGTCGTGCAGCCGAACTCCCTGGGCTGGAATCTGCCACCGTTCTGTCCTAGCTGTAACCTCGGAGAACGCCTTAGCCTCTGAGCACCTCAGTTTTCTCATCTGCACAATGGGCATAATAATAACGTTCACCCGCGAGGGTTATTGTTGGGACTGAACGAATGAATGAATTGCATAGAGGTCTTGGCGCATAGTCTGCGCTCCTTACATGTCAGATATAATTAGCGTTA
>NW_011889184.1:170815-171856 GCF_000151845.1 Pteropus vampyrus | reverse complement strand
TGGGCCTAGGGGGGTGTCTGCCTTAGTGTACCCAGAAATCCAGAGGCCCCCGTAGGAGTCTGGGGGATGACTCCACGCTCGGGGGAGGGCAGGGACGGACCTACAGGCCCCAACTGCAGAGGGCAAGTGCAAGAACATGCCTGTGGAAGGAGAGGGGTCTTTCCCACCTGGCGGATGGTGCTCAAGACGCATTTGCTGAATAAATGAAATCGCTTGCTTTTGAGAAAATGCCACTCTTGGGGGGTAGTTTAGCTGAGCTCACAATTTAGTAGTTACGCAATCTTAGGCTGATTATTTTCCCTTTCATGGCTGGCATCCTCTGAAAAATGGAGACCGGGTCTGTGCTCACCCACCTCCTCGAAGCATAATGGTTGGGGGCTGGTCGTGCAGCCGAACTACCTGGGCTGGAATCTGCCGCCGTTCTGTCCTAGCTGTGACCTCGGAGAACGCCTTAGCCTCTGAGCACCTCAGTTTTCTCATCTGCACAATGGGCATAATAATAACGTTCACCCGCGAGGGTTATTGTTGGGACTGAACGAATGAATGAATTGCATAGAGGTCTTGGCGCATAGTCTGCGCTCCTTACATGTCAGATATAATTAGCGTTAACCTTACAGGGGTGTTGAAAGGATGACGTGAGAGGCACATGAAAGAACTTGGGACAGGGTCTCGCCCACCAGAAGAGTCCTTTGCCAAGTTCAACAGTAGAGCTTCTCTCTCATCTCAGGAAGTTTCTGTCTGTGCGAGGTCACGGGAGGAATTTCCAGTGTCTGTCTCTAATTCATTTAAGGAGCTGCCTTTTCAATTTCAGCCTTGACATTTGCTTAATGAAGAGAACGGAGCCTGCTCTGATAAGTGGCCCTGCGGTCACCGTACCTCTGACCCCCAGCCCTGTTTTCAAACTTCGATGGCTTGAGAACCACCAAAAATTCTGCGACAGCTGCGTTGCCACTTGGTCTAATCTTTCCCTCGTGGTTTTTCTTAAACTTTTTCACATCTAAGACGTAAATACACTATTCCAAAGGGAAATATACTCATTAC
>NW_011889184.1:161589-170765 GCF_000151845.1 Pteropus vampyrus | reverse complement strand
TGCCACTTGGTCTAATCTTTCCCTCGTGGTTTTTCTTAAACTTTTTCACATCTAAGACGTAAATACACTATTCCAAAGGGAAATATACTCATTACCATAAATGGAAAGCCAATACCACCTGCCCGAAATAGAAGCTACTCATTAAAAAAAAAAAATATCATGAAAATAAAGCAATGTTATTGAATTCTAGAGGGACAGGGGTGCCCACTGCAGGTTCTGGGCTAGAGGCCTGTTTGATTTCCATTTAAAAGGGACCGAGAGGCGTTAAAAGTTTCAGAAAGGTGTTAAAGACTTGTTAGCACCAAGGAGAGTTTCTTTTGTTGAAATAAGAGGGATTCGGAAGAGAATTTAAAGAGGAGAAACTCTCTAACAGCATGACTCATGTTTTTATTTCCTTCTCTGTTCACCTTCTAGAACTTTCTCCTGTCCACCAGGGGCAAAGTGGCCCCTTTTATGTGATTCCAGTTCTTTACTGAGAAAAGCTAAGGAGAGAACGGGCCACCCTCTGCCTTCTGCTGGTTAGGGCATCTGAGGAAGTTTCCTTCCCTTTTCTGAGGGGGAGCTGGATTAGAGAAATGTTTTCGTCTGAGATTGTCCAAAGCCTAAAAGTCTGTGAGGCTCCACCCAAAAGGGACATGTCTGCACATGGGACCGCTTCCTCAGCTCCTGGTGGAGCTGGAGTGAAGTCCTCCTAGAGGGTGGCCTCGTGGAATGCTTTGGGTCGCTGAATCTCCAAGAGGAGCAAAGATGTGGGACTCGTGGCATGTCCACAAACGAATTCACGTTTCCTGGAGGGTGGGTTTTCAGCTTTTTGAACCAAACCCATGGCTGTGCTGGAGTTCAAAAGTCACCCAGCCCCGTCCCTGCCCAGCTTAGACCTCGGGAAGAAACAACCAAGCAAGACGCTAACTTCGGGTCCCCGTCCTCGCGCAGCAGCCCCTGCGGGAGCTTTCTTCATCAGAGGGCCTGCGAGGTGCCGTGAAGGCATCGCCCTAAACTGCTTCTGGTTTCGGATTTTCTCTCTGCCCCTAGATCGGCCGGGATGCGCCACACCTGCACCACAGCCAGCTTTCCTAGACTGACGTTTGGCCTGGTCCTAACCCCCATCTCCCGCCCTGGCTGCTGGGGTGTCCTTCCTGAGACCCCCGCTTCTGACAGGCTGGTTACCTGGAACGTAGCAGGCACGAAGGAATGCTTTGAATGAAAGAACATGCCTTATGCCGGGCTGCCACCGAGGCTCCTTTCACCATAGATATTTGTAGGGTGACCACTGCCCTGATTTGTTGGGGACTTTCTTGGTGTTAGCGCTATAATTCCATATCCCAGAAAAGCCCCCGGAACAAGGCACATCGGGATGGCTGGTCAAGCAGGTTAGGCTCCATATGCTCCGTCCTCATGGGACTTCCAGCAGAGTGGGAGAGGCTGGCATTAAACAAACCATCTCACAAAGAAATGAGTGATCACAGACCATGGTGAGGGCGAAGGAGAAGCCCGCCCTGAGAGCATCGTGGGCACGAGACAGACAAGGCCTGACCCTGGCGACACTCATGGTCGCTGAGAGAGAGAAGGACACACAGCTAAGTTCATGCAGAGCGCTGAGCACCACGCCGGAAGCCTGCATTCTTCCCCGCTCCACCCCCCGCTCCTATTGAGCTGTTTCTATTTTTATTGGGGCGTCAAGCGTCCGAAACCCACACCGGGGAACTAAGTAGATATATATTGAAAATGCATTAGAAAGAAAAGCTGAATATCTTGGCCTGCTCAGGGAGCGGAGACAGTAAAGAATAATACCAGGACAAAAGAACCTGCCTTGTCCCCTTTCCATTAGAAAAAAAAAAAAAAAAATTGATTCTAACCATTCTCGGCCCAATATTCTAATTCCGGGAAGAAAGAATGTGATGGCCAAGCTTGGGTGTCATGCCAGCCCCCTGGCTAGCCTAGAAATTCCACCACAATTGCGTGCACAGGGCCCAGGGGTGGGGTGGGGGACAGGAAGAAATGGGGGCGGGGATGCGGGGAAGGCGAAGGCCTCGGCTGCTGCTAGCGCCTCCTCGAGGGGCAGCCCAGACATCGCCCTCCCAGGGCCTCCCGCTCTGTGGTGACTGCCTTCGAAGTAGCCCTTTGCTGTCCTTCTGCCCAGGATATTCTGTCACCATGGACAGCCCCGTGCAGACAGCTGCCTCCTCCGGCACGCGGGCCTCAGCCAGCCACCCCGACTGCCATCCCCCCGCAGCAAGTGCTCCGTCCTTGGACATGCCTGGCACAGAGCAGACAGTCTGTGAGTGTCACTCAGTACTTTCTAGGGAGTTGGAAGGAGCACGTTGTCATGATGACCCTGCCATGCTGCCCGCTGCCCACTGCCCTCAGGCCTAACCGCGTTTCCTGCTTCTCCCACGCTCGGCCTCCTTCCTCACACACACGGGGCCTGCTTTGCCGATCTCAGCGCTTCTCAAAAGGGGGCAGATTTTGCACTCTGGGGGACATTTTGTGTCCCCTCCGGGCGTTATTCTCTGCTGGCTGCTGCTTACTTAGCATCTGGCACACTGTGGGCTGCTCAATAAAAATATGTCGATTGAATGTTTAATAAAGGAGGGTGGCCTCGACTCCTCGAATGTTTAATAGAGGAGGGTGAGCAAGTCCAAGGTCAGGTGCTCGGCCGCGAGGCTCGTGTCCTCTCGGGCCGCCCGTCTTTCTGTACGTGTTTATTTCCCGGCCAGTTCAAGTTCAGCCTCTGTCGCTTGCTGGGTGTGTGGGCTTTGGCAAATTTCTTAAGCTTCCCGGGCCTCAGTTTCTGCATCTATAAAGTGGGGTTACTATTGTTAGCTTCTTCCTCGCAGAGATCTGGTGGGGATGAAAGAAATCCGTAAAGCAGGTAAGAAAAATGCCCGACTCAGAAGAGCCTCGGTGGATGTCATCTGTCACCATCACCATCACCATCATCCTCATCATCGGGATCTGGCTGGGATAGGCTGTGAGGATGACAGAATGGGCTCAGGGGCCCTACCAGGAGATTAGGGGATTAAGACAGCTTGCGAGGCCAAAGCTGTCCCATTTGGTGCTGCCAGCTCCTGTTCCATCCATGAAACAAACTGGCAGGAGCCTCTATCCACCTCTTGTTTTGATGAAGAGGCTAGCAGAGAGTATGGATTTAATATGGCAGATGGTGCCGTCCTTGAATTATGAAACCAAAGGAGGAAATTAAAGCGCTCTGTTGCAACAGATATGGGCCAGGAGGGGCCGAGGGCAGGGGCGGGCCATCCAGGAGGGCTAGGCAGGTGTTTTATCAACTGGGCAATGGCTCCGCTTGAGAGGAGCTGAAGCACTAGAATAATATAATTTTATAGCCTAAAATCATTTTAGGCCAACGCCTTCATTTTATACAGGCAAATGCAGCCCAGAGAGGAAAAGGGACCCCAAGGGCCCAGGGCCATTTAATGGCAGAGTAACCCGCATCCCGCGATTTCTTAAGCAGGGCTGTTTTTGCTGCCCAAGGCCCAGATCACTGGGAGACTCTGTCCCAGGCCATCCTGGCTTTAAGCTCCTGTGCTGTGCAGAGGATCCCTAGGGACGTGCACCCAGTGTCTCTTCTCGGCACATCGGGGACAGTATAAGCCAGAGTCCAGGAGCCGTCGTGTCTGGGTCCCGCGTCCGGCAACCAGGCATGTTTGCTACCCCGTGGAACCTCAGTCCCCTTCTCTGTAAAGTGGGGATGATAACAGGCCCTACCTCACGGGGGCCCTGTGAGAATCCGACGAGTGACCGTCACAGAAAGCATTCAGCCCCGGGCCTGGCACAGAGTAAATGTGAGCTCTTAATGTGGCTCCAGAACGGACTTCAGGGTCTAACAGTCCCCTAGACCGTGAGCCCCTCAGAGTTGGCACCTGTCTATGGCACATCCCTCATTCTCTATGCCTCACCTGACAACTGACACCAGCTGGGGGCTCCGTCAATGGTAGTGGCTGACGACTGGCCCCCTTAGGGACACCCGTTTCTCCGAGGGCATCATGAAGGAAAGCAGCCAGCAATGCCTGTGATTCTTTGTCACTAGTTTAGATCTTAATCCTGGGTGGAGAACTGTGGCTGCTCATTTCCCCAGGCTTCCTCAGCGGCTGTCAAGCCTTTCCCCAACTAGGCTGTGGGCTATTTGCATTTAAATTGGTTTTCTCTCATTATAGAAATCTCTTAGGTCAGTTGGAGTTTCCATTTTCCTCCGAATCTGGTGTGGAAGCTCCATGTCTCCTCCCTCTCGCTGACAGTGAGATGTGGTCACGTATTCTCCTCGCAGACACCAGATCACCTGGGAAAGTCGCCCAGATCCCAAACAAGCTCCAAGTGTTTCTCACAGGAGAAGGTGGAGGTGGGGGAGGGGGTGGAGGATTCCGGAGAAGAGGCTCTCAGTTAGTGCTCCTCACACGCCACCGCGTCACACACATACACACACGCGCCTGTGCGTGCACACACTGGCTAACATGCCGACGGCACTAACTGGGGCAGAGATCTTTCTAAGATACACGATAACACTCTCTTCATGGCCTGCCACATGGATAAAATGAATAGATAGATAGATGATAGATAGATGATAGATAGATGATAGATAGATAGATAGATAGATAGATAGATAGATAGATAGATAGATAGACAGATACATACATACATACATACATACATACATACATATAATCGATCTTCATGAGAAGCCATGAAGAAAGTGCTATCATTATCACTGTTTCACAGGTGAGGCACAAAGAGATGAAATCTCTTGCCCAAGGTCATTACTAATAAATCATAGAGCCAGATGTGAACCCAGGCAGTGTGGCTCCATCCTATGCCATAACTGCTCCTGACAAAGATGATGTACTTTTATGTTTTCTAGACTAGTTCACTTTGCAGAAAGTGCTGGTCGAGATCCAGGACACTGAGTGTCTGGCCCACGTCGGGCTGTGAGCCACGCTGCATGGAGACTGACGGAAGCCTAGGCGCAGTGCCCGAGTCTGTCCGGGAGACTTGGGGACGGTGAGACAGGGAGGGGATGCTAGCGGTGGCCTCGAAAGGTGACTGGGACTTCTCTGGGTGGATAAGAGGAAGAGCAGAGTATTTCACGAAGGACAAGATCGCGCCAACCCCAAAGTAGGAATGAGGATCGGGGCCGAGGCGAGGGCACCCTAGGGTGGGTGGCGGTGCCGTAGGCTGAGCAGGTGGAGAGGCGTGGGGCTGGGAGACGGCAAAGGCCAGACCACGACAGGACCTGAATGTCATGTCCATGAGCTCTGTCCTGAGGGTCGGGGGAGCCATGGAAGGGTTGAGCAGAAGACGGACGGAGACTCATCAGGAAGGTTGCTCTAGCTCTAGTGTGAAGGGCTGCCTGCATAGGGAGGCAAGGGGACTGTATAGTCAATAGATGTAGTCAGTAGGCCTAAGGGCTATACTTGACTGGTGATAATCAGGAGGTTAGGTGGGTTTTTCCCCTGCACAGAGGCCCTCCTGCTGCTCACTGATGAAGCTCCATCTACCCAGAAAAGACGTCTTTATCTGACTCACCCAGACACCTTCCGGGCGAGTGATTGCCCTGGCGTGTAATCGCCAAGCGGGGCAGGGACAGGGCTGTGCTCAGGCAGTGGCATTTGAGGAGGAGACGGAGGACCAAATGGATGAGGTACAGTGGAAAGACGTAATCTGGTCTTAGCGATCGACCCGACGTCAGGAACGAGGGAGCGGGGAGAGGCGCGATGGTGGCTCATCCAGACCAGCCTTAATCCTTCAACCTACAGCAGCGGAGGGCGAACTTTCTCTGTAGAGGCCCAGACAGAAAATATTTTAGACTTGACAAGCCCTGTGGTCTGTGTTACAATTACTCAACTCTGCCATTTTACTGCCATAGACAACGGGAATGTGACTGGGCATGGCCGTGTTCCCATAAAACTTTATTTACAAAAACAAGCCATGACCCGGGTTTGGCCAGAGGGCTGTCGTTTGTTTAACCCTGCTCTGAGGTGGTCCACGTGCCACATAGACTGCCAACTATGTTTGCCAGGTGGCTGAGCGAGAGGAAGGCTCATAGCTCATTGGGTTCAGAAAGACCACCTCTCTCTCCTTGAGTGATGCCCACCTGCTCACGAAAAGACTCATTGGAAATCGCAGAGTAATTCCAGTGTCCGGTCTCCAGGGCCGGGCGCTGGCAGGATGGAGACACGTCTCGCTCCAGATGCTCGGTCGCCGTGTAGTCCCACAGGAGTCAGACCCATGGTCTGACCAACAAGCATTGGTGACAAATGCTACACACGCAACAGAAACACTACCTCGCCTTCAGTGGACACTCACTCTACACCAGACACTGGACCAAAGGAGTGTAGCCGAACGACTTCGTTTCACGCCGACGAAACCCCAACGAGGCAGGTACGCGCTATCCAGTATTCCCATTTCCCAGACAAGGAGACTAAGGTACAACAAGAGGCAAACTGTCTGGGCTTTGGAAGCAGGAAGTCCAACCCCAGACCCTGAGCCCCCGATCACTCTCCGAAACTGATGCCCCAGGCCCACGTGGATGCGATGGTTGTTAAAGAAAACGCACATGTTAGCCCTAAAACGCAGGCTGAAGCTGGCCGCACAGTTTGGCAATCTTCTGTCCCCCGGCCTGTGTGTCACTGCTATTGGAGGAAAGCAGTCTGGGGGAGATAAACCCGTTTGCTTCAGAACCAAAGCAAACTCAAACCAACAGGCACAGCCCTCTGGGACCTGAGCGAGGTGGCCGTCGGAAGTGGGTCCAGGTGAAACAAATATGCTGATATTAAAGGTATTGCGTTTGAGGGGGTGGGGACAGAAAATGAGAGGAGACGACTGGTCTCCAGGTGTCCACTCTTCAAACATCCGCCCACCATGGGCTCTGTGGACTCGTTCCTGCCCTCCTGGAGGACACGGGCTGGGAGGCAGCCAGGAATCCAGCAGACGATTGAACACCTAGGCTGTCGTGCTCGGTGGGATGAATCCAGGGTGCACTTGGGACGTTGAGCAGGGACATCTGCCTTTGCCAGGGCAGGGGCACCTGGAGACCAGCCCGGATGTTCCAGCGGGTAGAGTGGAGGTGAGGGATATTTCAAGAGGGCCGAGGACAGCATATTCAAAGGCCAGGGGGTTGAGGTCAAGCCATAGTCAGGATGCCATGTAGAAGGAACACTGTTGGGGGTGCTGCGTCCTGGGGAAGAGGGCCGCCGGCAGTTGCTTGGACCATTCTGGGCTGGAGGCCACCTCGTTCTCAGCTCTCCCCTACAACTGGAACTGAATCTGAGTTCTAGATGAAATGCAAAACACTTGCCAAGAATGTGGTGAGGCCAAGAACCATCTGCTGATGCTGTTGCATCTTGAAATAGTAAAAACAAATAATAGTACCTCATTCTCTCGTGCTGCCCGTCACCCTGCCCCTGCAGAGGTGTCAGCTGGCTCATACTCACTGAAAATTTGAAGGTGGGCAGAGATTAATATTGCCATCACCCTGTCATACTATTAAAAAATGTAAGCCACCCCCGTTCCGAGGACCCTTAACAGTGGCCAGCAGTGGGCTCAGTGCTTTATATGTAATGTCTTATTTAACGCGGGAGCAGTCAGAGGCTCAGAGAGGTAGCGTAACTCGCTTAAGGTCCTACGTTGGGAAAAGAACGGAGCCGAGACCCAGACCCACATCTGGGTCCTCCCGCTGGGCCTCTGCCTCGACATCACACGATTTAAAGACTTTAGGAACCTTTGAGAACATTTTCATTTATTATTTCATTCGCCCCTCCTCAAAAGGACCATCTGAACTGAGCAGGTAAAGAACTTTGGCTCGGAGAGGTAAAACATGTCCCCCAAGACCACACAGCTTCTGAAGGGGCCAACTGGAGACTTGAACCAAGGTCATACTATTTTTAAAGCCAACGCTCTATCTCTTAACCATGGCTCTTAACCACAGTAAGGAAGATGGACAGCTAACGTTCCACCCCCAGTGTGATTCTTTAAGAAAAAAGAAAACCCAAAACTCATGTCTCTTAATCTCTACGCTGGCAGGTATTCATCAAGCAATCAAAAGACAGGACGTGCAGATCACAGCCAAAATGACATCACAAGGAGCAGGTTGTGCCAAGCAAATCTAATTTCCTCTGACAGAGCGGAAGCCTGGGAGATAAGGCTGACAGCACTGACGCTGTCGTTGCCCTGATTCTGAAGGACAAGTTAGATCAGCTCCACGGAAACCACTGGGGGGCAGGGAGGGAGGCAGGTCACACCACACGCACCCACAGAGGCACACACACAGACATAGACACAAATGCACAAGCGTACAGACTCAAAAACAGATAGACACACATAGAAAGACATACCACAAGCCATACACATATGCACAGGCTTAGACACAGAGACATTCGTAGACACACATGCACACACCTAGACACACATACACACACCTGAACATGCATGCATACACCTGGACACACATGTGCATACTTAGACACACATGCATACCCCAGGGCACATATACACACACCTAGATATGCATGCACACACCGGGACACACATGCACGCACTGGGACACACTGCACACACCTAGACACACATGCACACACCTGGACACACATGCATACACCTGGACACATATGCACATACTTAGACACACATGCATACCCCAGGGCACATATACACACACACCTGGATATGCATGTGTACACCTGGACACACCTGCACATACTTAGACACACATGCATACCCAGGACACATATATACACACCTAGGTATGCATGCACACACCTGGACACACGTGCACACTCCTAGACACACATACAGTACACCTGGACACACCTGCACATACTTAGACACACATGCATACCCAGGACACATATATACACACCTAGGTATGCATGCACACACCTGGACACACGTGCACACTCCTAGACACACATACATACACCTGGACACATATGCACATACTTAGACACCCATGCATACCCCAGGGCACATATACACACACCTGGATATGCATGCATACCCCTGGACACACATACACACACCTGGACACACATGCACACACCAGGACACACATGCACACACCTAGACACGCCTAGCGCCCCTCGCTGCCTAGAGGTGCTAACTCTCCTCAAACCTCTCCTCGTGTCTCAGAAGTTACATCCTTCCCAAATTGGAGGCTCTGGAAAATG